>NW_028260368.1:4300416-4354754 GCF_056163025.1 Triticum urartu | reverse complement strand
ATATGCACCGCAAGCAATCGACCCGGATCATTCAATACGACAGTATGAACACGATACCAAGGCAAACCCATGGAAATACCCCTTTAGCAAAGAAAAATAGACACGATGTCGCTTTATTTTATCGCATTGAAAAAGACTATCCATATCCTATGTACCTAACCCTTCTAGGGGATTCTGTGTCAGAAAGCGCGAATATTTATTTCATTCCATTAAAAATAAGAAGCCAATTCTGTTCATAAGAAGAAAGAGAAGCAGATCTATTCTATACTCGATAAGTGCCAATATGCAATGGGTAACTTGGCCAATTTGGAAAAAACGAAGAATAGATCGCTACCCCTCTTTGTTTAGCATTCAAATCACCCATTCCCTTTTCTTTATTCAATCTGTCTTACATTCCTTATATGTATAACCTTTCAATCTACGTATTAATAGAATCTATAATATTCATATAGAATAAGAATAAAAATTAAGACAATAAACTGCGGATTCTTTCTTTCTGTTCCATTCTTACGTTTCCATATTAAAGTGTGGTTTTCTTACTTAAATTTAATAATATTAATCTAATATGCCCATTGGTGTTCCAAAAGTACCTTACCGGATTCCTGGAGATGAAGAAGCGACTTGGGTTGACTTATACAATGTTATGTATCGAGAAAGGACACTTTTTTTAGGTCAAGAGATTCGTTGCGAGATCACGAATCATATTACAGGTCTCATGGTATATCTGAGTATAGAAGATGGAATTAGTGATATTTTTTTGTTTATAAACTCCCCAGGCGGGTGGCTAATCTCAGGAATGGCTATTTTTGATACGATGCAAACGGTGACACCAGATATATATACACTATATGCCTCGGAATAGCCGCCTCCATGGCGTCCTTCATTCTGCTTGGAGGAGAACCCACCAAGCGTATAGCATTCCCTCACGCGAGGATTATGCTTCACCAACCTGCTAGTGCTTATTATCGGGCAAGGACACCAGAATTTTTACTAGAAGTAGAAGAGTTACACAAAGTTCGCGAAATGATCACAAGGGTTTATGCAGTAAGAACAGGCAAGCCTTTTTGGGTTGTATCCGAAGACATGGAAAGGGATGTTTTTATGTCAGCAGACGAAGCCAAAGCTTATGGACTTGTCGATATTGTAGGGGATGAAATGATTGACAAGCACTGCGATACTGATCCAGTGTGGTTTCCAGAAATGTTTAAGGATTGGTAGTGTCCGGATTTCTTGTAAAGTTATTTCACAGCTAAATTCGTGTTTTCCTCGATTTAATAGAAAATAGAAAGACTTCATGATGAGCAATCATCAGGTTAAGATGGATCTAAACCAATCCATTTTTTTCTATATACATACAACATGCCGACGGTTAAACAACTTATTAGAAACGCAAGACAGCCAATACGAAATGCTCGAAAAACGGCCGCGCTTAAAGGATGCCCTCAGCGTCGAGGAACATGTGCTAGGGTGTATGTGCGACTCGTTCAGATCATGACTTCAAACAAATATAAAAAAAATTGAAGTATCCATGATTAGTACCAATGAATAGGATATAGCTTCTCTATCCTAGATTTCTATGGTATATGGAATTTATGGTTTCCTTTGGTGCAAATCCAATTATCTAAATTGGAAATAAGAAGCAATTCTCCCATTGGTAGCAAATGGTTATCCATTAAGCGGAGGAAATAGTAATAAAAAGAAAAAGGCTTATGCTCCTTTATCTTAAAAGAACGGACTAACAGGGTCAGCTACTTAGCCAACTTTCATAATTAAATACCGTCACTGTATGGATAACTCTTATTGTGAAAAGAGCTATTTACTCTATAATGGATAGGTAGAGCCAAAGAATGTGGACTATACAAGTTCGCAATACCTTTTGATGAAAGAAAGGGCTCCGGTGTATAGAGAGGGCCTCACCGTTTAAAAGGGAACCATAGAAACGATGGAACCCACTATTTTTTTTAGTATTATTAGAATGAATTTGTTATTTCGTATAGAAATAACTGAACGGAGTGGAATAAAAAATCGTGGTTGGGAAGGTTACTATAGCAAAAGCCATTGGAATTAATATTTTATATATCGGAATAATTAGTTTTGTTATTAATGAGAAAAAGGGTGGCTAAAAGAAGAGAAATCATTAGTTATTCATTAAGGTTAATTTGATTCAATGACCAGAGTTCCGCGAGGATATATAGCCCGGAGACGACGAACAAAAATGCGTTCATTTGCCTCAAACTTTAGAGGGGCTCATTTAAGACTTAATCGAATGATTACCCAACAGGTAAAAAGAGCTTTTGTTTCCTCTCATCGAGATAGAGGTAGGCAAAAGAGGGATTTTCGTCGTTTGTGGATCACTCGGATAAACGCAGCAACGCGGGTATATAAAGTATTCGATAGTTATAGTAAATTAATACACAACCTGTACAAGAAGAAATTGATTCTTAATCGTAAAATGCTTGCACAAGTAGCTGTATCAAATCCAAATAATCTTTACACGATTTCCAATAAAATAAAGATCATCAATTAAAGGTATAAATAAAGTAATATACTGGAATAATAAAAGATGAATTCCCGGAGAGGGAACTCCGGGAAGATACAATAAATTAAGATTAAGTGGTAGGAATCAACGAGCTGGATTACTTTCTTTATAATATATATAGGTCTGGCCCTTTCGAATTCGAATAAAACATCAACAATCGGAACTTAAGTTCCGGTTGTTGTTTCTTAAATTTTGGTTGTTGTTTCTTAAGTTTCGATTGGAATTGTACTTTTGCGTTAATTGAGGAATATGTCTATTTTTTCTGGGTCTAGAACCTGTAATTATTGAAATTGACTGGGCTTGAAATTGCTTTTCGTTCTCATAGTTACGAAACGGTAAGAAAGATAAAATACGAGCCTGTTTTATAGCAAGAGTAATTAATCGTTGTTGTTTCAAGGTTAATCTATTTATTCGTCTCGATAATATTTTTCCTTGTTCACTAATAAATCTATTAATTAAACTCATGTTTCTATAATCAATTCGATCTCCCGGGCCAATCCGGGGACGCCTACGAAAAGGTTGTTTAGATTTACGAAAAGGTTGCTTGAATTTACGAAAAGTTTGCTTGGATTTACGAAAGGGTTGCTTGGATTTATTAAAAGTTTGCTTGGATTTACTAAAGGGTTGCTTAGATTTAAGAAAAGGTTGTTTAGATGTATACATGATTTATTCCTTATTTAAAATTTGAAAATTTGAAAATTCACTTCTTTATTTTATTAATTTAGGATCCAGAAGAAGTAGTTTTTCTTTGATCCATATCTTATTTGATTCATATTATAGTATATGAATACCCTCTATACATATGAAATAATATCTACCGGAAATCAGATGAGTTGATTTGTATTTTGTATTCTATACTATGTTTTCTTTATATATTAAATATGAAGTTCTTACTCTTTCTGTTGTTTGGAAAGATCAAACACACGATGTTCCTATTTCTTTATTTCGTGATGAGTCGTATGCTTGCGACAATAACGACAAAATTTTTTGAATTCTAATTGTCCGGGTGTATTGTGGCGATTCTTTTGAGTACTATATCTAGAAATCCCCGTCGATTCCTCATTGGCACCTTTTCGAACACAACTGATGCATTCCAAAATAACTCTGATTCTAACATCTTTTCCCTTGGCCATGAACCTCCTTTTCTTTTTGGATTGACTTAACTTAATTCTTCTACTTATTCTTTTATTCTTCTATTTTGAATCCGAAGAAGAAGAATAAAATTCATTAGAATAATTTTTTTTTATTCTTTAATTAAGTAATAAAAAATAGAGAAATAATTAAAGAATACAATCCTTGTCGAATTAGCAAAGATTTTGGTTCGAAATCCTTTCATTTAATTAGCCAGCCCCGCCTTTTCTATGCTCTGATTTCTGAGGCCTTATTTAGCTTGGGTACCCCTTTAAATTGAATTTCTATTTTCAAAAATGGGGTTTACCAAATTTTTAATGACTCTGAGGTTCAACCCAATCCATCTTTTCTTTCTTTTTCCTTCCGATACTAAAAAAAGATTGAAAAGGATCAAATTTTGTCATATCACGAAGAAATCTATCCCTCCCATAGCAATAACTAGAATTAAAAAAAAGGGAATGACAAAGCATCTGGGAATAAACGATTAATTTCTATCAATAAACCTGCTAAAGCACCAAACCATAGAGTACTTAGCACGGGTGCTACAGAGAGATATGTTTTTATATCCCGCATTGAAAATCCTCCTTCCTTGTTGGAATACATATATGATCATAAACTCTTGCCCAAGATTGTTATGCTATATATAAAATGAACCATATCGACGAAATTTTCCTATCCCTAAAAAAGAAAAAGATGACCCCTTCTTCCTATATATTACCAAGGAAAAGTAATCCTTCTTTTATAGGCGAAATTATATTGGATTTTATATGTATATAATTCCTTAATTATATGAGACCAAAAAGAAGAAATGACACGAGGGTTCTATATATAGATAGAGAAAGAAAGAAGAAGAAAATTATGATGTGGAAAAGAAGACAGGAATTGTGTACAATGGCATTGTACAACAATTTAATTTGGAAAAGGGATGTAGCGCAGCTTGGTAGCGCGTTTGTTTTGGGTACAAAATGTCACAGGTTCAAATCCTGTCATCCCTACCTATTACTTCTTTCTTCTTTATAGGCAGTAGCGACGAGATCAATTAAAGTAAAGTGGGTATAACTTGAATTTGTGGAGACTATACGTACGTGAGATACATTAGGAATAGAAAAAGATTTTCTTTTTGAATGAATGAAAGCGCTCTTAGTTCAGTTCGGTAGAACGCGGGTCTCCAAAACCCGATGTCGTAGGTTCAAATCCTACAGAGCGTGATTCCATCTATTTTATGTCGAAGCAGAGTAAAATAACTTAACAAAATTGAATTGTAACTCCAATTTCAATTTGACCTCCTCTCTGGTCTGGAGGAGGTCAATCAAAAAAAAAAAATGACTCAATCAAAGATCCAACTGATCCCCACGCCTGTATTGCAAATACGCAGTCACGAATAATCCCGCTAAAGTAATAGGAATTAGGCCTAAGACGATTCCAAATAGAAAAACTTCAATCATTTCGATTTGTTCGAGGGGATAAAAAAAGAGGTACGATCTATCCCTAAATAGTACTCTAAATTATCCACGAATCTCAATGACCAAGAAAAGAATTCCTAATTAGTCTGGAAAAGAGTCGTAGAATGCCAGGAATCCCAAAGAAAGATTTTTCTTTTCTGAATTATAATTATTCAGTCAATTCAAATAAGGCGTATCTTGTTCAAGCCAATAAATAGAGCTGGGGTTATAGTTAAAGCAGCCAGTAGAAAACCAAAATAACTAGTTAAAGTAAGCATGAAAGAGTTAAATTCCATTTATTTTTTTTTACTACACTACATATGTTGGTAAAGCATTTACCTAAGTTATGGAAAATTCATAATTCATCAGTTATTTTAGATAATACTAAAAAACAAGATAGAGTAAGATACAGAAGTGTAAAAGAAAGTGGATTCATCAGATGATACATGAGTCCCTAATTCCGAATCAAGAGATTTGTTGTGGAATTTGTCAATTGAGTAAAGTAATAATATTAAGAACTAGATCATCTAACCCCATTGAATGAAAAAAAGAAATTCAATTTTCAGGGAAATTTTTGAATAAGAGATAAATAAACAATTGAATTTGAAAAAAAAAACTTCTTTCTATTTTGGATAATTTCTTTTTCAATAGGACCCTCTTTTTGGAGTGAACGATCGAATATTCCCCTATTCCTTCTTATTTTAACTGATTGTATTCCATATGGAATAAGAGGAGAACAAAAGCATTCCACGACCTGCCAAGGGGCTGTTAAAAAAAAAAAAAAAAGAAAGCTCTTCCTTGAATTTACTTTATTTTTATTCCTTTTTCGAACTCCAACCAAAGTAGATTCGAAGACGAGTCACTTCAATTATCCTTTTAAGTTCTATTCTATCTTCTGTCTTTCCCTATTTCATCTCGTAAAGTTCCGCGCTCGCAGTTTGGTCAAGAAAGTTAGACCTAATCCAACAAACAATACAAGGATGAATTACGAATTATGAAAGGATAGATTTCACATATACTTGTCCTTGTATTGTGTCAGTATGAGAATATCCTTCCTAAATTATTTATCCAAACCTATTGATCATTAACTTAGATTTTCCCAAGATTTTGGCTGCTATTCCGAATTACTCTATTATTCCGAAGCCAATGAAAAGTAAGTAGAACCTACAAAAATGGGGTTTTCTATTGATGCCTTGAATAACATATAGCTTACCTATAGACAAAAAAAAAATAAAAAAGTAATTATGTTTCGGAACCAGGCAAAACCAGATTGCTGTGCCATAGGAAGGATAGCTATACTAATTCGGTATACTCAAAATACACCTTTGGTACAAAATTGACAATCTCACAAGGATGAAATATCAGTAATTTTCTATTTACTGGTCGATCCCATCTTTTACGGAATCAATTCCTTTTTTGAATGTACAAAAATTTTGGGAGTTCAGCATGTCTGGAAGCACGGGAGAACGTTCTTTTGCTGATATTATTACCAGTATTCGATACTGGGTTATTCATAGCATTACTATACCTTCCCTATTCATTGCGGGTTGGTTATTTGTCAGTACGGGTTTAGCTTATGACGTGTTTGGAAGTCCTAGGCCAAACGAGTATTTCACGGAAAGCCGACAAGGAATTCCGTTAATAACCGACCGTTTTGATTCTTTAGAACAACTCGATGAATTTAGTAGATCCTTTTAGGAGGCCCTCAATGACCATAGATCGAACCTATCCTATTTTTACAGTGCGATGGCTGGCTATTCACGGACTAGCTGTACCTACTGTTTTTTTCTTGGGATCAATATCAGCAATGCAGTTCATCCAACGATAAAACAAATTCCAACTATAGAACTATGACACAATCAAACCCGAATGAACAAAATGTTGAATTGAATCGTACCAGTCTATACTGGGGTTTATTACTCATTTTTGTACTTGCTGTTTTATTTTCCAATTACTTCTTCAATTGAGAGAAAGAAAGAGACTAATAAGAATTCTCTTATCCCATTTGGAAGGATACCATCCTTATAACTACCCATGACTGTTTTTGTCTCTAGCATGACCAATTGATAAAATGTGGAGGAAAGTAGGGGAAATGGCCGATACTACTGGAAGAATTCCTCTTTGGCTGATAGGTACTGTAGCTGGTATTGCTGTGATTGGTTTAGTAGGTGTTTTCTTTTATGGTTCATATTCTGGATTGGGTTCATCTCTATAGTAATCGGAGGGACCAGATTGTAAACATGAAAAAGTAGGAGCTTAGCGGGTCCTTACCCCCCTTTATCTGATTAGAGCGGAAAGGACCCGCGGAATTTTTATTTTACTCTTATAACGCGAATTGAATCTATTCGATTCACTCTTATGAAGCAACAAGAAAAAGAGATCACTCGAGGATCCAATATCTTATTCCACGAAGGAAGTATCCTGAAAATCCTTGATTTAGTTTCGAGTAATAAACTAATAAAACCTTAATCAAAACTATTCAACTAGCCTAAAAATAAAAAAACCTTCAATGGAAGAGTTTACTTTTTTTTTGCAAAATTTCTGTAAATTTGAAGTTGAACTTAATTAAACAAGCCAAGCAATTTGCTCACAATCACAAGAAATTTTTCCCCCGCCATATTTTCTTCCCCTCTGTTTGTCCACTACCTCGGCTAAACCTAAGCAAAAGAAAAAGAGGTCCAAGAGACAGACCCGAATAAAGAAGAAATAGTAATCTTTGACGAATTAGGAAGAAAAAGGATTCTTATTTTGATACAAGAAGAATCGGCACAAGAAAAAGGCTTTTTCTTGTGCCGAATAGACGATTAAGAAGACCTGCAATCCCTCCGAAAAAGAAGAAATTTTAATTTGATTGTTCTCGCCTTTGCCTTGGATTCTCTTCTTTTGCATGGGATATAAATAAGGAATTCCAGACATCTCATAAACAAAAAGCAGTCTAAACAAAAAAAGGATTTCCAAAATAGATCATAGATAATTCTAGCAATTGCCAATAAATCGAGGCTTTTTACCAACTTGATGGTAAGAAATCCCGGGACCTAGAAATTCATTTCGTACAATTGAACCTTTTCAAACTGTTTCTTTTTGAGAACCAAAAAAACTTGTGCCAAAATAACGGATGCGAAGAAGAACAAAAGGCCTTGGACACGTAATGGATCCTGAAGCACGATTTCTGCGTCCCCCTGACCAAAACCTCCCACATTAGGATTGCTTGTTAATGGTTGATCAAGCTTGATGGATTCCCCCTCTGAAACAAGAAGTTCTGGTCCGGGAGGTATAATATCAATCACTTGGCGTCCATCTGATGCATCAACTATGGATATTTCATACCCCCCCTTTTCTTTACGTAGTATTTTTCTTACTATACCTGTTGACGTAGCATTATAGACTGTATTGTTACTCTTGCTACCATCAGGATAGATCTGTCCTCTTCCTCGGTTTCCCCCTACATATATGGGATATTTTAAGAAATGAGCATCTTTCTTCGTAGCAGGATCAGGGGAAAGAATGGGAAAGACAATTTCACTATATTTCTTACCGGGAACAGGGCCTATCACAAGAATGTTTTTTTTATCGGGACGATAACTCTGAAAAGCAAGATTTCCTATCTTTTCTTTTAACTCAGGGGAAATACGATCGGGCGGCGCTAATTCGAATCCCTCGGGCAAAATAAGAACAGCACCTACATTCAACCCTCCCTTTTTTCCATTAGCAAGAACTTGTTTCAATTGCATATCATAAGGAATTCGAAGAACTGCTTCAAATACAGTATCGGGAAGCACAGCTTGGGGAACTTCAATATCGACGGGCTTGCTAGCTAAATGGCAATTGGCACATACAATTCGTCCAGTTGCTTCTCGTGGGTTTTCATAACCCTGCTGCGCAAAAATGGGATATGCATTTGAAATAGATGTCCGAGTTATTACGTATATCATGATCGATACAGAAATCGATCGAGTTATCTGTTCCTTTACCCAAGAAAAAGTATTTCTATTTTCCATGTCCAATCGCAGATCCCAGAATTTCTACAATAAATTAGATAGGTAGCTAAGCTAATCTAGTTCCCTATACACGAATCTGTTGTCATTCTACTGCAACAGTTGTACTGCAATGATGAATACCTTAAAGTAGGTATAAATAGAAAGAATTTTGCTAAAATGGAAAAGGGCTTTCTTTCTAAAAAAAGATGCTTGCTAATTTGATTAATATTAATATCGGGAGATCAAATGAATTTATGCTTCACTAATTGAATGATAAATGACTACAAGCGAAGGAGATAGACGATTTAAACAAAAAAAGACCCAAAATTTCAAACATGTATCTAGAATTACTGGAAAACTACAAACAAAAATAGTGAAAATAAGCTCGTTAGGAGCCCATCCAAAATCGTTGTAGACCCAACGAATTACTAGTTCCCAACCACGGGTGGAGTGAAATCCAACAAAAAAATCAGTAACTAAAAGAATAAAAAAAGCTTTTATTGAGTCATTTAAATTATAGAAGAATTCCTGAACCCAAGAATTCAAAATGACAAGTTCCTCTTTACCCAGAAAAAAAGAACCACTTAGAATAGCCAAACAGATTATATTTGTCGAGAAATGCAAAATGGTATGGAGATGATCCTCATTATTTATTTTGACCCATTGTATTATTTCCTTGTGTATTCCTGTAGGAGGTTTTTGTACATGTGTCTTTAGTTTCCCTTTTATCATCTCGTCCAAGAGAGAAAGTTCTTCTAATTCTATGAATCTTTCTAGAATCCTTTTCTCTTGAATATCAGTTAAGAGAGTTTCGGATTGCCTGGTATTCCACCAATTCTTAATCCAAAGTTCCAGACATTTGTTAAATGAGGAAGAGACCCCCCAAGGCAAAAGTACGATAAATACAAGATATAGTAAAGAAGGCAATGCTTTCTTTTTTTTCATTTTTGATCTGTAAATGGAGTTGTTAATGAATATGCTTCATTCGCTGACTCTATTCCATTCCCTGACTCTATATGATGATATTTCTATTTCATGATATTTCTATTTCTTTGAAGCAAAAACTCTATAGGTTTGATACCCTGTATCTATTCTTCTTTTTTGTATATTAGTTATTAGTGGAATTTCAGTGCATTGGGTTCTTTCTTAGATCTAGATGGAATGAAATAGTGAAATAGAATAAAAAAAAAGCCCTTTCGGATGAAAAAGGAAGAATAGTATGCGATATATCTAACTTGGATAAAAAAAAATTAAAAGCAAATTTCTCTTATCCTCGTTTGTTCCTTCCTTTAGATAAATACTTAAAAATCCCCTTACAATAACAAATCCAATTTAGAAGGGACTTCCTCCCTGTGTTGAGAAAACTTTTCTTCTTCCAATTCTTCTTTTCTTCATTCAACTCAGTTCAAAAAAGATACCTCAAAATACTTCAATTGGTACGCGCAAGAAATAGGCCAATTCGGCAGCTTTTTGTTCAATTTCTCGTGGAGTAAAAAATTTATCATCAGTACGAGTCAAGGGAATGATCCCCTGGCCCCGGATTTCCATATAAAGAATACGACGAGGATAAAGACCCTCTTTAACCTGAATTCTAATTGATTGGATATCCCGCATAAGGAATCGAAGGAAGACGCGACGTTTTATTCCAGGGAATCCCCAACGAAAAATGCACACTATTCCCTCTTTTCTATCGAATCGGTCATAACCACTACCTACATTCCACAAAATAGTACACCACAAGTAGGAGCTAATGAATAGGCCTGCGATTCCGTAGAAAGACATCACGACCCCCTGCGGAAAAAAAAGAATTTCTTGAGATGGAAGTATAGATATAATATTCTTACCAAGATAACTGGAAATCCCAACCGATAAGAATCCTAGTGAACCTAGAAAAAGAATACAGGCCCAGAAAAAATTACCCCTTTTTCGAGAACCTTTTAGAAGTTCTACCCATATGTGTTCTGATCGCCAATTCATATTAGATATACTAAATCCAGCAGCGGTCGATTGAAATTGAGAGAATAAGCTAAATAATTTTGACTTTACTTTTTTTGATTCTGAAATCGCCTTCAGCAACTAGTACTCCTGTGAAATAATAGGTTAGATACATTGACTTTCTATTCAAAAAATATTCGTTGATTCAATTAAAATAAATAAAATAAAACTCGCTATACCTGGCTCTGCATATTCATGCATTTATGCTCGTAGCCTATATCCGCATCCATAACCGTTTTTCATTTGTGTGTAGAAAGTGTGTGTAGAAAAAGCCACATACCCTACCATATTATATTACTTACACTAAAAAATACTAGACAATCTTATTTTTTTGCACATAAAGAAATAAAGAAGTCATTGCAATTGCCGGAAATACTAAGCCTACTAAAGGCACGAAAATAGAAGGTAAGTTTAAATCCGTCATGGAATAGGTGTCTCAATTCAAATTTACTATTTCTATCTAGTCGAAAAATATCTTAAGATTCTTATGATATAATTAAGTATATCTATTATAAGGAATATTGACTATTGTATTGTATTTTTTATTTTTAGTTTGAAAAATATTCTGTAAAAAAAATGAAAGGATAATAAGAAAATTCCAAAAAAGGAGAACTAATTAAAAAGATTTTATTTTGATTTTCCCATCCTCATGGCCTTTCTATCTTTCTAATCTAATTTGAAATTGGATTCAAAAGAAAGCGGTTAGAATTTACTTCCTGCATACATACTTCTCTAGAAGCGCATACAATAATGCGTGGTAAAGGCGGAAAAATAGTATATTCAATCAAAATCAAAGGGCAAATTATCTTACCTACTATAGATCCCCTACTACCCTCTTAGACTTTAAAAGGCGATATACCACCCAAAGAAAGGGTATGAAAATGCCGGGTGGAGTTAGCTTTTCGACGAAGACCTGTCCCGTGCAGCGAAGCCCTGTTAGTAAGACCCCCCGCAATAATGGATTATAGAAGAATATTATTCCAAATACTCCTCTGGACGCATATAGTAGCATTGCGATTCCGAATCTTTTTTATTTATGAATATGAACAGAAAAAATTCATTGTATCGTTGGGTCGGAGCGGAGGTTTGGTCCAGAAAAATTAGAAACAAAACGTCTACTCTACCGCATTGAAGTCTATAGCGCTGTATTTCCACGAAAGTATAATTCTTACCATCAGGATACGATCCTTTCTTTTGAACTAAACGTCTCTACGATGGGTCCAGGTTCTATGTCCAATCCCAAATCAAGGATTTCTCGCTCTTGATCGGAGTCATAAACTAAAAAAAAACTACCTTTTTATCCTTTTTCTCAAGGTTATAGAAAACTTCCTTATCTAGTTCTAGCATTTTGAAAAAAAAAAAATGCTTCTTTTTTTACACACAGTTCGAGTCACTTGTTGACTCACGATTACGCCTGTTAAAAGTTTCAAACGTCCTCTTTTTTGAAATTGAAAGAGAGTCCTATAAAAAGGTCTAACTTCCAAACTATGTCTTTTTTCATTCATTCTCCTTTAGTTTTTTTCTCTATCTAGAAGTGGAATAGAATAACCCGGTTGAAGGGTAATGATCATACGTCTGTAATGCATTGTATGGCCCAGAATAGGTCCTATTCTTCTACCTTTTCCAGGTAGTCGATGGCTATTCACAGCTACCACCTTAACACCAAAGAAGAGTTCGACCCAATGCTTTATTTCTGTCTTAGTGAATCCCGATTCGACATTAAAAGTATATTGATTCTTTCCCAATAAACGAAGACTTTTTTCTGTAAATACTGCGTATTTGATTCCATTATCATTATCATATGATAATACTATATTTTATTATTTTATTATTTTATTTGTATTTCTTTATTGTATTATACCTTAATATATATATTCTAGATATATAGAATAGACGAATCTCAATTTGTCAAGTCTCATGATCATATCATGATCTATTTTTATTCGGCTCAATCTTTTTTTTCTAAAAAAGATTGAGCCGAGTTTAATTGCAATCAATTAGAAGAATAAAGAAGAATTACTGCATTTCATAACTGATTTTTTTCTCTTTTTATTTCGTTTCTTTTTTATTTATACCTTCTTTATCTTTAGTTTTATCTAGTTAATCAATAGTATCTACCGGCTCGAACTCGAATTTGATCGCCTTCCATACTTCACAAGCTGCGGCTAGTTCAGGACTCCATTTGCAAGCTGCTCGGATAATTTCATTACCTTCGCGAGCAAGATCGCGCCCTTCGTTACGAGCTTGTACACAGGCTTCTAAAGCCACTCGATTAGCTGCTGCACCAGGTGCATTTCCCCAAGGATGTCCTAAAGTTCCTCCACCAAATTGTAATACAGAATCGTCCCCAAAGATTTCGGTCAGAGCTGGCATATGCCAAACATGAATACCACCTGAAGCTACCGGTATAACACCTGGCATGGATACCCAGTCCTGAGTGAAAAAGATACCGCGAGCACGATCTTTTTCAATAAAATCATCGCGCAATAAATCAACAAAACCTAAAGTCATTTCGCGTTCCCCTTCTAACTTACCTACTACTGTACCGGAGTGGATATGATCTCCCCCAGACATACGCAATGCTTTAGCTAATACACGGAAATGCATACCATGATTTTTCTGTCTATCAATAACTGCATGCATTGCACGGTGAATGTGAAGAAGTAGGCCATTGTCGCGGCAATAATGAGCCAAAGTAGTATTTGCGGTGAATCCCCCAGTTAAGTAGTCATGCATTACAATAGGAACCCCTAATTCTCTTGCAAATACAGCTCTCTTAATCATTTCTTCACATGTACCCGCAGTCGCATTCAAGTAATGCCCCTTGATTTCACCGGTTTCGGCCTGTGATTTATAAATAGCTTCGGCACAAAAGACAAAACGGTCTCTCCAGCGCATAAATGGTTGTGAGTTTACGTTTTCATCATCTTTGGTAAAATCAAGTCCACCACGTAGACACTCATAACACGCTCTACCATAATTTTTTGCGGATAATCCCAATTTTGGTTTAATAGTACATCCCAATAAAGGACGACCGTACTTGTTCAACTTATCTCTTTCAACTTGGATACCATGAGGCGGGCCTTGGAAAGTTTTTGAATAAGTAGGGGGAATTCGTAGATCCTCCAAACGTAGAGCACGTAGGGCTTTGAAACCAAATACGTTACCTACAATGGAAGTAAACATGTTAGTAACGGAACCCTCTTCAAATAGGTCTAATGGATAAGCTACATAACAGATCCATTGGTTGTCTTCCCCAGCAACAGGCTCGATGTGATAGCATCGTCCTTTGTAACGATCAAGACTGGTAAGTCCATCAGTCCAAACAGTTGTCCATGTACCAGTAGAAGATTCGGCAGCTACTGCAGCCCCTGCTTCTTCGGGCGGAACCCCAGGCTGAGGACTTACTCGGAATGCTGCCAAGATATCAGTATCCTTAGTTTCATACTCTGGGGTGTAGTAAGTCAATTTATAATCTTTAACACCAGCTTGAAATCCAACACCTGCTTTAGTTTCTGTTTGTGGTGACATAAGTCCCTCCCTATAACTCTTGAATTAAGAATTCTCACAATAACAGGGTCTACTCGATGTTAATTAGGCGTAAATGAAACTTTAGCAAAAATCTCGTAAAACAAAAAGGATATTCAATTAATATAATATCAACTCATTAAAGAAAATTGAGGGCATGCTTAGGTTAATGAATATGTTTCATTCATATATAATGCGTACACCCTGTGTATGTTCTATCCTATAGGAATTCCAATATAGGAATTCGATAGGAATTGAGTTGTTGTTATGGTAAGTTAACACGGTTCGTTATTAAACCATGGATTTGATTTACCAAATCCATAATTATTGTATACTCTTTGATAGATATAGCGCAACCCAAATTAATTCCTAATCCTTATTTTACAAGTTCTTAATAGTTCTCTTTTCTTATTTTGAATGCAAATACCTAACTAAATACTAATAAAATTCTTTGTTGACAGCAATCTATGCTTCACAGTAGTATATATTTTGTATATCGAAGTCCTAGATAGGAAAGTAGAGTAGGCACAGATCCTCCACAAAAGGCAAAATGTATATGAAAAAAAAGATTGATTGAACTTTCCAATGGACTCATTCCATGAGTAAACGATTGAATGGGATTCGCTTGGGCAACGAAATCAAGTCCTGGTCCCCTTTTCTCTCTTATTGAATTAACTAATTCATTTCCTTTTTACTTTTGGATTTTTTTTGATTTGATTTGGCATTATTCAACAATAAAAAAAGAAAAATTTCGACAAATTCCTTTTTTTTAATTATGTGATAATTATGAGAACCAATCCTACTACTTCTCCTCCCGGGGTTTCCACAATTGAAGAAAAAAGTACAGGTCGTATCGATCAAATTATTGGACCCGTGCTGGATGTCACTTTTCCCCCAGGCAAGTTACCTTATATTTATAACGCTTTGGTAGTCCAGAGTAGAGACACTGCCGATAAGCAAATTAATGTGACTTGTGAGGTACAACAATTATTAGGAAATAATCGAGTTAGAGCTGTAGCTATGAGTGCTACGGACGGGTTGATGAGAGGAATGGAAGTGATTGACACGGGAGCTCCTCTCAGTGTTCCGGTCGGTGGAGCTACTCTCGGACGAATTTTCAACGTTCTTGGGGAGCCTGTTGACAATTTGGGTCCTGTAGATAGTAGTGCAACGTTCCCTATTCATAGATCTGCGCCTGCCTTTATCGAGTTAGATACGAAATTATCCATCTTTGAAACAGGTATTAAGGTCGTCGATCTTTTAGCTCCTTATCGACGTGGAGGAAAAATAGGACTATTTGGGGGGGCTGGAGTAGGTAAAACAGTACTGATCATGGAATTAATCAATAACATTGCTAAAGCTCATGGGGGCGTATCCGTATTCGGTGGAGTAGGGGAACGGACTCGTGAAGGAAATGATCTTTATATGGAAATGAAGGAATCCGGAGTAATTAATGAAAAAAATATTGAGGAATCAAAGGTAGCTCTAGTCTATGGCCAAATGAATGAACCACCGGGAGCTCGTATGAGAGTTGGTTTAACTGCCCTAACTATGGCGGAATATTTCCGAGATGTTAATAAGCAAGACGTGCTTTTATTTATCGATAATATCTTTCGTTTTGTTCAAGCAGGATCAGAGGTATCCGCTTTATTAGGGAGAATGCCCTCCGCAGTGGGTTATCAACCTACTCTTAGTACAGAAATGGGTTCTTTGCAAGAAAGAATTGCTTCTACTAAAAAGGGATCTATAACTTCGATTCAAGCAGTTTATGTACCTGCAGACGATTTGACCGACCCTGCCCCTGCCACAACATTTGCACATTTGGATGCTACTACCGTACTTTCCAGAGGATTAGCTTCCAAGGGTATTTATCCAGCAGTAGATCCTTTAGATTCAACCTCGACTATGTTACAGCCTCGGATCGTTGGCAACGAACATTATGAAACTGCGCAAAGAGTTAAGGAAACTTTACAACGTTACAAAGAACTTCAGGACATTATCGCAATTCTTGGCTTGGATGAATTATCGGAAGAGGATCGTTTAACTGTAGCAAGAGCAAGAAAAATTGAGCGTTTCTTATCACAACCGTTCTTTGTGGCAGAAGTTTTTACTGGTTCTCCAGGAAAGTATGTTGCTCTTGCGGAAACTATTAGGGGATTTCAACTAATCCTTTCCGGAGAATTAGACGGCCTACCTGAACAGGCTGTTTTATTTGGTGGGTAACATCGATGAAGCTAGCACGAAAGCTATAACCTTAGAAGAGGAGAACAAATCGAAGAAATGAAATTAAATCTTTATGTACTGACTCCTAAGCGAATTATTTGGGATTGTGAAGTGAAAGAAATCATTTTATCCACTAATAGTGGCCAAATTGGCGTATTACCAAACCACGCCCCCATTAACACAGCAGTAGATATGGGTCCTTTGAGAATACGCCTCCTCAACGACCAATGGTTAACAGCGATTCTGTGGAGCGGTTTTGCGAGAATAGTTAATAATGAGATCATCATTTTAGGAAATGATGCGGAACTGGGTAGTGATATTGATCCGGAAGAAGCTCAAAAGGCACTTGAAATAGCCGAAGCTAACTTGAGTAAAGCTGAGGGTACGAAAGATTTGGTTGAAGCGAAGCTCGCTCTCAGACGAGCTAGGATACGAATCGAGGCTGTCAATTGGATTCCCCCATCCAATTGAAGACAATCCAGTGGTTTATAGTTGATACAAAGAAAAAGGGAAGAGGGGTAGAAAAAGTTATTAGATAGCGAAGCGAAGTAAGTCCAATGCTATCTAGTAATTTTTCTACCTACTTACCTACTATTGGATTTGAACCAATGACTCCCGCCGTATGAAAGCAATACTCTAACCACTGAGTTAAGTAGGCAATTTATCACCACAAAGGAAGACCCATTACTTCGATCGATTATATATTGAATCCCTTTTCTAAGCAATACCGCTCTGTTATTGGTCTGTTATATACTAAATACTAAACTAAATACTAAACAGATACAGATCAAAGGGGTATCCTCTGGCATTAGAAAATATTCATCTTGACAAGAAATTATCTATATGTTAAGATATCTCTGATAAGGGCTATAGCTCAGTTCGGTAGAGCAACTCGTTTACACGTGCGCCAATGCTTTTCAAAGGAGCTTATTATGCAATGAACATAATCGATCTTATTGCAAAATCAATGTCTTACTTCATAGATTCGAGAGAATAGGAGAACAGTAGCCTGACAAACAGTCGGTTCAGTCCGATTCAGGTGCCAATTCAGGTGCCTAATCAAATAGAACCCTTATGGATTTGCTAGTTGATAAGGTAAATATCCAGCCCACTAAATGCTAGGCGTAATGAGGATAAGGGCCTCCAAAAAACTTCTTTTCGTTCTATGAACTTTAAGGTGTATGAAGTCTCATAGTTAACTCTTGCAGTGGAACGATAGAGACTCCATTTCACTTAGGTTGATTTAATTTAGACCGGAGGCAGACCTAAGTCAAGGTAATCCTCCTTTGAAACACTTTGGTATTGCTCCTAGATAGATCATAATACAAAAAATCAATCAGAGCACAGGGAGCCATCTCATTATCTTTCCGTAAAGAAAAACTATGGTGGACTAACTGATCTTTAAATCAGTTTATGAAAGAGCCCAATGCAAAAAAATGCATGTTGGGTCTTTGAAACAGTTCAAATCATTTCGATAATAATCCGTTTGATCTGTTTTACCGAGAAGGTCTACGGTTCGAATCCGTATAGCCCTAATATGCCCTTTTTTAGATTTTAGGATCTCTATCCTATGTTTTCTTTAGTTTAGTATAGTTTTCATTTTCTCATTAGTATTTGTTTATAGACTGGATAGGCGCCTGCGACATAGAATAGAGATAAAAGCATTACCAAAGGCTCATTCATCGAAAATCAAAATCATACAGACAGGAAAAGAAAAACGAATTTCTATCAAATCAATAGAAGAAAGGATCCTTTCCCTGATTTGAATCCCGTCCTCCTTCAAATAGGATATCTCTAGACTTCCCTATAATAACTGCAATGATTTTATCCATTTTGCGAATTCCTACTTTGTTTTAAGTATATTTATTACTTTGTTTATAGATACATTATGTAAATTGATCAACTTTAAATAGAAAAAATAAAGTAAAGAGTAAATAAGAAAACAGAATATTCTGTCTCATAGTTCTGAAATAGAGTTCTTTATTTTTATTTTATAGTATTACTTCTCATTAATTATACTGCATAGATTAGTCCTACTATCTTAATTAGGTTCTAATTTAGTAGTATTCTCATTTTTATTTAATAGTCTCTTATTATTTTATTATTAAATATTAAATAAAGGATAGAGCTATTCTTTTTTCTAGAGATTCTAGAGAAAGCGAGACAAAGTGAAACGAGAAAGTTTTCTTTATATAAGAATTAGATCTACATACACCATATCTAAATAGAATGGAAATCCAAAAGAAAGGGAGTTGGGATTCCATTGGATGAATCTTTAAAGAAGATGCAGCACAGAGGAAACAAAGGCTAAACTTAAACTAAGCGCTTTTGTTTGAACAAAAAAGATTCTTGTTTCACCGAGGAAAAGAGAGAAGTTCTGGATAAATTGACAATGCTGAATTGAATTGACTAATTTAAGTTCCGCCTATTCCACATTAATGGGAGTACATTATGTTTCTGCTTCACGAATATGATATTTTTTGGACATTTCTAATAATAGCAAGCCTTATTCCTATTTTGGCATTTTCGATTTCAGGCATTTTCGATTTCAGGACTTTTAGCCCCGGTTAGTGAAGGACCAGAGAAGCTTTCTAGTTATGAATCGGGTATAGAACCCATGGGAGGGGCTTGGGTACAATTCCGAATACGCTATATATGTTTGCGCTCGTTTTTGTTGTTTTTGATGGTGGAAACCGTCTTTCTATACCCTTGGGCAATGAGTTTCGACGTATTGGGTGTATCCGTTTTTATCGAAGCTTTGATTTTCGTGCTTATCTTAGTTGTTGGTTTAGTTTATGCATGGCGAAAAGGAGCTTGGAATGGTCTTAACTGAATATTAGACAAAAAAAAAGAAGGAAAAGATTCTATTGAGACAGTTATGAATTTGATTGAGTTTCCCTTACTTGACCAAACAAGTTCCAATTCTGTTATTTCAACTACACCAAATGATCTTTCGAATTGGTCAAGACTCTCCAGTTTATGGCCCCTTCTATACGGTACCAGTTGTTGTTTCATTGAATTGCTTCATTAATAGGCTCACGATTCGACCTTTGATCGTTATGGATTGGTACCAAGATCAAGTCCTAGGCAAGCAGACCTAATTTTCAACAGCCGGTACGGTAACAATGAAAATGGCTCCCTCTTTAGTGAGATTATACGAGCAAATGCCTGAACCAAAATACGTCATTGCTATGGGAGCCTGTACTATTACAGGGGAATGTTCAGTACGGATTCCTATAGTACTGTTCGGGGAGTTGATAAGTTAATTCTGTGGATGTCTACTTGCCGGCTGCCCACCTAAACCGGAGGCAGTTATAGATGCCCTAACAAAACTTCGTAAGAAGATATCGCGAGAAATAGTTGAGGATCAAACTCTATCTCAAAATAAAAATAGATGTTTTACTACCAGTCACAAGCTTTATGTTAGGCGCGAGTACTCATACAGGAACTTATGAGCAAGAATTGCTCTATCAATCACCATCTACATTAGATATACTTCTGAAACTTTTTTCAATCCAAAAGTTCAGTACCTTCCTACAAATTAGTGAATTAGGAGAGGGGCTCTTTTGTGTAGAAAAATAAAAAGCAGGGCAATCTTTCAAACTTGCATCCGAAATGTGAAATATTTATACAAAGAGGGAGAGATGAAGACAATGCAGCAGGGTTGGTTATCTAATTGGCTAGTCAAACATGAGGTGGTTCATAGATCTTTGGGCTTTGATCACCGAGGAATAGAGACTTTACAAATAAAAGCAGGGGATTGGGATTCCATTGCTGTCATTTTATATGTATATGGTTACAATTATTTACGCTCCCAATGTGCTTATGATGTAGCACCCGGTGGATCTTTAGCTAGCGTGTATCATCTTACGAGAATACAATATGGTATAGATAATCCAGAAGAAGTCTGCATAAAAGTCTTTGCCCAAAAGGATAATCCTAGAATTCCGTCTGTCTTCTGGATTTGGAGAAGTGCCGATTTTCAAGAACGCGAATCTTATGATATGGTGGGAATCTCTTATGATAATCATCCGCGCCTTAAACGTATCCTAATGCCTGAAAGTTGGATAGGCTGGCCCTTACGTAAGGATTATATAACCCCCAATTTTTATGAAATACAAGATGCTCATTGAATGATAAGAAATTCATGCTCACTTATACAACACAACTCCAGATTTTATTCAAGTCAAGGAATATTTTTAGGTTCTTTTCCTAGATGAAACGGAATACCTATTTATAATTAATTCCTAATTATACAAAAGCATTCCAGATAGACTGAGCAAAAAAAGGGTTTCATTTGGATTCCCCTATTTTGAAAATCGCATATTAATTTCCTTCATATGAACAGAAAAATAGGATGACTCAAAGAAGTTCTCTACCAGGAACTTTGTACCGCGCACATTACTTAGCACAACTAGGAAAATAAGATAAGATAAAGATAAGCAAGACTAAAAAAATATTCGTCGGAATAGCGGAATACAAAATTAAGAAACGCAAAAAAATAAAGGGGAATCTCACCCCCTTCTTTATCATAAAGAAAAGATATATTTTAAAACTTCTTTAAAAAGAAAAAGAAGTGCCTCTATATTTATATTATAGATTTATCCACTTAGATGAATAAATATTATTAATGAATATGTATCACAATCCATCTCGAGGTATTTGGATCAATACCTATTCGGTGGATCTTTTTTTTTTTTTTCTCTGCCAGGAACCAGATTTGAACTGGTGACACGAGGATTTTCAGTCCTCTGCTCTACCAACTGAGCTATCCTGACCTTTTCTTGTGCATCATCCTAGTAGAGTATTTGTATCTATGTCAATTAAAAGGACTAAAAATTAATTAAAGTATTTCAAATTTTAAATTTGAAAATGGGGGGGGTAGTCCTATGCATTGTGCATGGTTTACTTAAATAAAACTTAAAAATAGAGTGAATAACCAAGATTTCTTGCCGATACTCTAATAAAAAAGAAATCTATTCAATGAATAGGATAAGATCCATTGAGTTCTCTTCGCATTCCTTTGTGAAAGAGTAGAATGAGAAAGCTAATGAATCTTAAACCCATTGCATTGATAAAAAGAAAAAAAAGTGCATTGATAAAAAGAAAAAAAAAAAGAGGATAAATAATAATAATATAGTATAGTTAGGGAATAAAAGAGGATTTGGGGATAGAGGGACTTGAACCCTCACAACTTATAAAGTCGACGGATTTTCCTTTTACTAGAAATTTCATTGTTGTCAGTATTGACATGTAGAATGGGACTCTCTCTTTGTCCTCGTCCGATTAATCCACTTTTTTAAAGATCTCGAAAACTTTGAATTTTAATTGAAGAATTTGATTATTCAATATTCGATTGGAGTGGATTCACAATAATGAAAAAAAAAAATTATGATATGAGTTTTTTATTTCATAATCATTATCATTTCTAATTTCATTTTTAAAAAAGATAAAGAACCTATATTATAATTAGAATATAATATGAGTTCTGTGATTAATCGTTTGCTATGTCAGTATCTATACGTGTTTATTAAATGTATAAGGTATAAAACCCCTCTTTCTCTAATTTAGAACTAGAAGGAATTCCACTAACAACACAACGTAATTAACTCGATTCGTTAGAACAGCTTCCATTGAGTCTCTGCACCTATCCTTTTCCTTTGTATTCTAGTTCGAGAACCCCTTGTTTTCTCAAAACACGGATTTGGCTCAGGATTGCCCTTTTTTAATTCCAGGGTTTCTCTGAATTTGGAAGTTACCACTTAGCAGGTTTCCATACCAAGGCTCAATACAATCAAGTCCGTAGCGTCTACCGATTTCGCCATATCCCCATTTCCCTCTTCTTTGAGACCAGGATTCCTTGTGTAATTTCATCCATCTCTTAGTTTTTTTTTTGAATCATTGAGTTCATCACTCAACGTAGTCTAGCAGTTCAGTTCGACTCTATTTGAGAGACCTCGCTTGCTTATTGCAATTCAGAATTGAATTGATTCTATCCTTGATGTATTTGCAATTCAATCCGAATCAATATATCCAAAAGTTTTTATCTCCCCCACCTCCCGTCTTACTTTTTTATAGTAT
Source organism: Triticum urartu (assembly GCF_056163025.1). Taxonomy (NCBI): domain Eukaryota; kingdom Viridiplantae; phylum Streptophyta; class Magnoliopsida; order Poales; family Poaceae; genus Triticum; species Triticum urartu. Next base: position 4,331,838 of record NW_028260368.1, on the reverse strand, counting down.
TCAAAATTATACTATAACGCTTGATATTTATTCTTTTTTTCTAATCAGAATTAGCAATTTTATTTACTCTGACTCTATGTTCCCCTTAGTGAAATATTAATCCTCAAATTATTAACAAATAATAAAGTCTATAATGATCGAATGAAAATACCAATAAATTCTATAATTTTATTTTTTAATATCCTATAGTTAAGCATATCAAGCTAACTTTATCTTTAAGAAGTTTTAGTATTTTTTTATTTTTATAAGTATAACTTCAAATTTAGAACTAGTTAATAGCTAAGATTAATAACTAATATCTGAGATTTTACGGATTTCCTATACTATACCTATTTCTATTTGTTACACTATTTCCGTTATGTAAGCCCACTTAGCTCAGAGGTTAGAGCATCGCATTTGTAATGCGAGGGTCATCGGTTCAAATCCGATAGTCGGCTTTTTTTTCTCTATCGATGTTCTACGAACAAGAATCTCTTTTTTTCCGAATTAAATGGAGAATCCAGGATCTTTTATGTTTTTTACCTTACAATTTTGCTAGATACAAAACAATAAAATAAATAATATATATACAAAAAAAAAAGATTTTGATGAAATTCCATTTTTTGGGGTACTTTAGTTGATTTTACTCTGTTTATCCTGTAGTTTAATTCAGTTTTAATTTCGATGTATTCTGTAATGTAAATACAATGAAATTAATTGTGTAAAATGAAATTTCAATAAAATAAAAAAAGGAGTCTTCATGTCCCGTTATCGAGGACCTCGTTTAAAAAAAATACGCCGTCTGGGAGCTTTACCAGGACTCACTAGAAAAACACCTAAATCCGGAAGTAATCTTAAAAAAAAATTCAATTCTGGGAAAAAGGAGCAATATCGTATTCGTCTTCAAGAAAAACAGAAATTGCGTTTTCATTATGGTCTGACAGAACGACAATTACTTAGATATGTACATATCGCTGGAAAAGCAAAAAGGTCAACAGGCCAGGTTTTACTACAATTACTTGAAATGCGTTTGGATAATATCCTTTTTCGATTGGGTATGGCTTCAACCATTCCTGGGGCCCGCCAATTAGTCAACCATAGACATATTTTAGTTAATGGTCGTATAGTCAATATACCAAGTTTTCGTTGCAAACCCCGAGATATTATTACTACGAAAGATAACCAAAGATCAAAAGGTCTGGTTCAAAATTATATTGCTTCATCGGACCCGGGGAAATTGCCAAAGCATTTGGCGATTGACACGTTGGAATATAAAGGACTAGTAAATAAAATCCTAGATAGGAAGTGGGTCGGTCTCAAAATAAATGAGTTGTTAGTTGTAGAATATTACTCTCGTCAGACTTGAACTTAACGAAAAAAGGAAAGGTTCATAGAATTTTCTTCCCCTTCCCCTTTCCCCGAACTAAATCGCCCTAAGACCATTACCATTAATTTGTATTTTCCCATCAACTAGCTAAAATTGATTAACCCTAGGATTAGGATCCTTTTTTCTTTTTTCCTCTATGTGTATTTTACATACCACAGTAATTTGCTATAGAGAATTTCTAATTTCTATTAAATCAAAATAAGATAATATAAGATATTATATTATTGCTGGAAAAAATTGTTATTTGATTTGATACATTGTGATCCTTAACGTTGATGAATTAAGAAAAACGGAAAGAGAGGGATTCGAACCCTCGGTAAACAAAAGTCTACATAGCAGTTCCAATGCTACGCCTTGAACCGCTCGGCCATCTCTCCTACATAACTTATTATGGAAAATAAACTGAGTGAATAGCGAGTTTTCTTATTCCTGCAGTACAGGTACAACCGCAACCACTCGGGGGTTCCATAGTTCTATTGGAAAAATTCCTTTTGATCTAAGTGGAAGGATACAGGATTTTTTACTAGAAATTGCGCTCGCTATAAAATAAAAGTTTTAATTTGGGTTTTCCCGCAACTAAAGAAAAAGAAAATGGAAGAATTCTTCTTATTGCATAATAAAATAAAGAAACCTTAGAATTCCGTTTGCATAAGATACGCTACACCATACTATCGAAATCAAAAATAGGGTATGAGACAATTAATAACTTTGAAAACACGAAATAGTTGATAACATAAGTTGTTGTTCAGAAATAGGAAAGTGGAATGAAATCCAGTCTTAGTCAAATATTTCATATCTCTTCGTGTCCAAGCAGAAGGAAAAGGATACAATTTGAGCTGAGCGGAAAATCCATATCTCTCTTATCCATTTAAAGCATATGGATTTAGAGTAGAGCATATGGATCAATCTATTTATAATTATAAGAATCGAATGTGTTTGTTTTTATGTTATTTTGTGAAGGAATGAAAACAATTCTATATAGAATGGGTTGGGAATTATGCCTAGATCCCGTGGAAATGGAAATTTCATTGATAAGACCTCCTCAATTGTAGCCAATATTTTATTGCGAATAATTCCGACAACCTCAGGAGAAAAAAAGGCATTTACTTATTATAGAGATGGTGCGATTTGACTCTTTTTTTTGCTTTTTTTTAGCCCTACCTATACCTCAGTCTTACGAAAAAGAGAGGGGGGTTGGCATAGAGAGAACCAAATTTGTAAAGCAAACAAACCCACGCTTCGGGAAGGTGAGGCGAACTAACAATTCCTTCCGTCGTGTATCCTCGATTGATGCGGCTTCAGATACTTCAATTGTAGATTTGAGTATTGAGCGAAAGGTTACACCTACAGGATATGGTATGGTATGGATTACAGGCCAATCCTACTCTATTAGTATCCGTAGGCAGCATAGGGGAGAAAAGCACTACACCTAGAAATAGGAATCAACAAGAGAAAAACTTTGTTAGAAATTACCCCTTTCCTGATCGGTATCAGGGCTGGGAAGAATGGTTGGGATAACAAACAACCATCAGGTTTGTACTTTGGATACCCCTATAACCATCAAAGATCGTTGAAGTAGCTAATTCCTCTAAATAGGAGGCGTTGAGAACAAAGAAATTATTGGAGCTATCGTTTTCCTCTAGCATTAATAGAATTCATTGGTGTTAAGAAAAACCTCTTGTGGGAAGGTTGGCTAGAGATTTCTTGGAAAAATACCAGCCCCTTTCGGTTCATAATGAGACGGGACTAATTCTATTTTGATTCTATAGATTATTTCGCTTAGTACTATTATGTACAGAAGGGAGGAGCCGTATGAGATGAAAACCTCATGTACGGTTTTGGAACGGAGATTTTTTGAATAGAATGAACGACCGTAACGGATGTTGGCTCAATCCGAAGGAAATTATGCGGAAGCTTTGCAAAATTATTATGAAGCTACGCGACTAGAAATCGATCCCTATGATCGAAGTTATATACTCTATAACATAGGCCTTATACACACAAGCAATGGAGAGCATACAAAGGCTTTGGAATATTATTTCCGGGCACTAGAACGAAACCCCTTCTTACCGCAAGCTTTTAATAATATGGCCGTGATCTGTCATTACGTGCGACTATCTCCACTATAGAAAGAAAAAAAAAAAAGAGAGGATCAAATTTTCTAGTAAATACTAGAAAAAAAGGGCTTTCTACATAGGGATCGTAAAAACAACGATTTTTCCCTATCAGCTGTAGGAAGGAAGGACACTTCACGAGAATCAAAAAACGAAGAAAGTATGGCCTATACTACTACTCTATGGATAAAGTTTCTCAAATTGATAGAGAAAGCACCGTAAAGATCAATTAGTGAGCGACTGGGTCGATACAACTAAAAAAAACTGCTTACTTATCCCATGATATGGGGCAAAATTTAGGAATCCGCTTATGTAATAGAGCCGATCCACTAAGGGATTAAGCAGCGGTGTAGTATCAGATCCCAAAGATAGTAAGTTCTTTTTTCTTTCTTATGGAAAAAAGTCTTTTTCAAGGATTCTATAGAGATTTCATATATGAAACCGGGATAGTTACCTCTCAGAAAATTTGAACGAAGGCTCTATATCTATCTATGCTTCATTCTTCTGAAGGTGGGAAAAAAGATCAAACTGATTATTGATAAAAATTAGGGTTTGAAACTTAGGTAATTAATTTCTTCTGCTTAACCCAAGAACAAATTGGATCGATTTTTGATAAATCGAATTCAGTTAAGATAGGGGAAATTCAGATAGCAATTTCTGAGCCGTATGAGGTAGGAAACTCTCAAGTACGGTTCTAAGGGAAGGAACTTCCTATTCCGACCGAGGAGAACAGGCCATTCTACAGGGTGATTCGGAAATTGCGGAAGCTTGGTTTGATCAAGCTGCTGAATATTGGAAACAAGCTATAGCGCTTACTCCGGGAAATTATATTGAAGCACAGAACTGGTTGAAGATTACGAAGCGCTTTGAATTTGAATAAGACCATGCTCCTTCTTTTTCATAAAATGGGTGGTTTGGTTGTTGATCCATTAATCAAATAAATTAGGTCGTAAGATCGAATCAAGAATTTCATTATATCCATTTCTTATACCTTCTATTTTATATGATATTTCATAAGAATAAACCATAGGGATAGGGTCTAGAATAGAAGTAATAAAGTGAATAAAAAGAGGGGGCAATCTAAATATTGCTAATATATTAGGACCATCTTATTAATAATTCTAATGAGTTATCTTGGAATTTAGAATCAAATAAAAAACCCTATATTATGCTCAAGGAAAGTAGATATAGATAGGAGCTTATGCCCTCAAAAAAAATACACTAGTTTCTTAAATTAAAAATAAAAAAGATTTTTTTCTTACGTCGAGAAATATTTGTTTTTCAAGATAAACAATGTCCGTTAGGCACCTAATCTTTATGTCATAATAGACCCGAACACTTGCCTCGGATTGACTTCAATATATAATTGCTCCAGTGAATAACTAAAAAAAAAATAGAAGGATGGTAGATAGTAAAGAAAAGAACTAATCACAATATCTATCTTTCAAAATCTATCTTTCAAAATCTATCTTTCAAAATATATATCTTTCAAAGATTCACTAAAAAGACAGTTGGCGGGTCTCTTTGTATGTCTTGTCCGGAAAGAGGAGGACTTAATGATTATTCGTTCGCCGGAACCAGAAGTAAAAATTGTTGTGGATAGGGATCCTGTAAAAACATCTTTTGAGGAATGGGCCAGACCCGGCCATTTCTCAAGAACACTAGCTAAGGGCCCTGATACTACCACTTGGATCTGGAACCTACATGCTGATGCTCACGATTTCGATAGTCATACTGGTGATTTGGAGGAGATTTCTCGAAAAGTCTTTAGTGCTCATTTCGGGCAACTTTCCATTATCTTTCTTTGGTTGAGTGGCATGTACTTTCATGGCGCCCGTTTTTCCAATTATGAAGCATGGCTAAGTGATCCTACTCACATTGGACCCAGTGCTCAGGTAGTTTGGCCTATAGTAGGGCAAGAAATATTGAATGGTGATGTAGGCGGGGGTTTCCGAGGAATCCAAATAACCTCTGGTTTTTTTCAGCTTTGGCGAGCATCTGGAATAACTAGTGAATTACAACTCTATTGTACTGCAATTGGTGCATTGATTTTTGCAGCGTTAATGCTTTTTGCTGGTTGGTTCCATTATCACAAAGCCGCTCCCAAATTGGCCTGGTTCCAAGATGTAGAATCCATGTTGAATCACCACTTAGCGGGATTATTAGGACTTGGGTCTCTTTCTTGGGCGGGGCACCAAATTCATGTATCTTTACCAATTAACCAATTTCTTGACGCTGGGGTGGATCCTAAAGAGATACCACTTCCTCATGAATTTATCTTGAATCGGGACCTTTTGGCTCAACTTTATCCTAGTTTTGCCGAAGGAGCAACCCCTTTTTTCACTTTAAATTGGTCCAAATACGCAGAATTTCTGACTTTTCGCGGAGGACTAGATCCAGTAACCGGTGGTCTCTGGCTGACCGATATTGCGCACCATCATTTAGCTATTGCTATTCTTTTCCTAATCGCAGGTCATATGTATAGGACCAATTGGGGTATTGGCCATGGACTTAAAGATATTTTGGAGGCTCACAAGGGCCCATTTACAGGACAAGGCCATAAGGGTCTTTATGAAATCTTAACAACGTCATGGCATGCTCAATTATCTCTTAACCTAGCTATGCTAGGCTCTACAACCATTGTTGTAGCTCATCATATGTATTCTATGCCTCCCTATCCATACCTAGCTACTGACTATGGTACACAACTTTCCTTGTTCACACACCACATGTGGATTGGCGGATTTCTAATAGTCGGTGCTGCTGCACATGCAGCAATTTTTATGGTAAGAGACTATGATCCAACTACTCGATACAACGATCTATTAGATCGCGTCCTTAGACACCGCGATGCAATCATATCCCACCTTAACTGGGTATGTATATTTCTAGGTTTTCACAGTTTTGGCTTGTACATTCATAATGATACCATGAGTGCTTTAGGCCGTCCACAAGATATGTTTTCGGATACTGCCATACAATTACAACCTATCTTTGCTCAATGGGTACAAAATATCCATGCTACTGCGCCTGGCGTAACAGCTCCTGGTGCAACAACAAGTACTAGCTTAACGTGGGGAGGCGGCGAGTTAGTAGCAGTAGGTGGCAAAGTGGCTTTGTTACCTATTCCATTAGGAACCGCAGATTTTTTAGTCCATCACATTCATGCATTTACCATACATGTGACTGTATTAATACTTTTGAAAGGTGTTTTATTTGCTCGGAGTTCCCGTTTGATACCCGATAAAGCAAATCTAGGTTTTCGCTTTCCTTGCGATGGGCCTGGCCGAGGGGGAACATGTCAAGTATCCGCCTGGGATCATGTTTTCTTAGGTTTATTCTGGATGTACAATGCAATTTCGGTAGTCATTTTCCATTTCAGTTGGAAAATGCAGTCGGATGTTTGGGGTACTATAAGTGATCAAGGGGTGGTAACTCATATTACAGGGGGAAACTTTGCACAGAGTTCCATTACGATTAATGGGTGGCTTCGAGATTTCTTGTGGGCACAGGCATCGCAAGTCATTCAGTCTTATGGTTCTTCATTATCTGCATATGGTCTTTTTTTCTTAGGTGCTCATTTTGTCTGGGCCTTCAGTTTAATGTTTTTATTCAGCGGCCGTGGTTATTGGCAAGAACTCATTGAATCTATCGTTTGGGCTCATAACAAATTAAAAGTTGCTCCTGCTACTCAGCCTAGAGCCTTGAGCATTATACAAGGACGCGCTGTAGGAGTAACCCATTACCTTCTGGGTGGAATTGCCACGACATGGGCATTCTTCTTAGCGAGAATTATTGCAGTAGGATAGTGGCTAGGAGGATTTGAAAGGCATTATGGAATTAAGATTTCCCAGGTTTAGCCAAGGCTTAGCTCAGGACCCCACTACTCGTCGTATTTGGTTTGGTATTGCTACCGCACATGATTTCGAAAGTCATGATGATATTACTGAAGAACGTCTTTATCAGAACATTTTTGCTTCTCACTTTGGGCAATTAGCAATAATCTTTCTATGGACGTCCGGAAATCTGTTTCATGTAGCTTGGCAAGGAAATTTTGAATCATGGATACAGGATCCTTTACACGTAAGACCTATTGCTCATGCGATTTGGGATCCTCATTTTGGTCAACCCGCTGTGGAAGCCTTTACTCGAGGAGGTGCTGCTGGTCCAGTGAATATTGCTTATTCTGGAGTTTATCAGTGGTGGTATACAATAGGATTACGCACCAATGAGGATCTTTATACTGGAGCTCTTTTTCTATTATTTCTTTCTACGCTGTCCTTAATAGCGGGTTGGTTACATCTACAACCCAAATGGAAACCAAGCCTTTCGTGGTTCAAAAACGCGGAATCTCGTCTCAATCATCATTTGTCAGGACTTTTCGGGGTAAGTTCTTTGGCTTGGACAGGACATTTAGTTCATGTTGCTATTCCCGCATCCAGGGGGGAGTACGTTCGATGGAATAATTTCTTAGATGTATTACCCTATCCCCAGGGGTTGGGACCCCTTTTGACGGGTCAATGGAATCTTTATGCCCAAAACCCTGATTCGAGTAATCATTTATTTGGTACCGCTCAAGGAGCGGGAACTGCCATTCTAACTCTTCTTGGGGGATTCCATCCACAAACACAAAGTTTGTGGCTGACCGATATGGCTCACCATCATTTAGCTATTGCATTTATTTTTCTCATTGCCGGTCACATGTATCGAACTAACTTCGGAATTGGGCACAGTATTAAAGATCTTTTAGAAGCGCATACTCCTCCGGGGGGTCGATTAGGGCGTGGGCATAAGGGCCTTTATGACACAATCAACAATTCGATTCATTTTCAGTTAGGTCTTGCTCTAGCTTCTTTAGGGGTTATTACTTCCTTAGTAGCTCAACATATGTACTCTTTACCTCCTTATGCATTCATAGCACAAGACTTTACTACTCAAGCTGCTTTATATACTCATCACCAATATATTGCAGGGTTCATCATGACAGGGGCTTTTGCTCATGGAGCTATTTTTTTCATTAGGGATTACAATCCGGAACAGAATGAGGATAATGTATTGGCAAGAATGTTAGACCATAAAGAAGCTATCATATCTCATTTAAGTTGGGCTAGCCTCTTTCTAGGATTCCATACCTTGGGCCTTTATGTTCATAACGACGTCATGCTTGCTTTTGGTACTCCAGAAAAGCAAATCTTGATCGAACCTATATTTGCCCAATGGATACAATCTGCTCATGGCAAGACGACATATGGGTTCGATATACTCTTATCTTCAACGAATGGCCCCGCTTTCAATGCGGGTCGAAGCCTATGGTTGCCCGGATGGTTGAATGCTGTTAATGAGAATAGTAATTCGCTTTTCTTAACAATAGGACCTGGGGATTTCTTGGTTCATCATGCTATTGCTCTAGGTTTGCATACAACTACATTGATTTTAGTAAAGGGCGCTTTAGATGCACGCGGTTCCAAATTAATGCCAGATAAAAAGGATTTTGGATATAGTTTTCCTTGTGACGGCCCAGGGCGCGGCGGTACTTGTGATATTTCTGCTTGGGACGCATTTTATTTGGCAGTTTTCTGGATGTTAAATACCATTGGGTGGGTTACTTTTTATTGGCATTGGAAACATATCACATTATGGCAGGGCAACGTTTCACAATTTAATGAATCCTCCACTTATTTGATGGGATGGTTAAGAGATTACCTATGGTTAAACTCTTCACAACTTATCAATGGATATAATCCTTTTGGGATGAATAGTTTATCGGTATGGGCGTGGATGTTCTTATTTGGACATCTTGTTTGGGCTACTGGATTTATGTTCTTAATTTCCTGGCGGGGGTATTGGCAGGAATTAATTGAGACTTTAGCATGGGCTCATGAACGCACACCTTTAGCTAATTTAATTCGCTGGAGAGATAAGCCCGTGGCTCTTTCCATTGTGCAAGCAAGATTGGTTGGATTAGCTCACTTTTCCGTGGGTTATATATTCACTTATGCAGCTTTCTTGATTGCCTCAACATCAGGCAAGTTTGGTTAATTTAGTTTGTTTTTTTGTACTGTATCAGCACCTAGTTCATTACTCTTGATAGAGAGGGAGGATCTGCCTTTTTAGATTTCTTTTTCTATTTATTTTTCCATCTAGGATTAGAACCGTATACTTGGTAATAATAGCAACGACACATTATGGCAAAAAAAAGTTTGATTCAGAGGGAGAAGAAGCGGCAGAAATTAGAACAGAAATATCATTTGATTCGTCAATCTTTAAAAAAAAAGATAAGAAGCAAAGTTTCTCCCTTGAGTTTGAGTGAAAAAACGAAAATGCGAGAAAAATTGCAATCCCTACCGCGTAATAGTGCACCTACACGCCTTCATCGACGTTGTTTTTTGACCGGAAGACCTAGAGCTAACTATCGACATTTTGGGCTATCCGGACACGTACTTCGAGAAATGGTTTATGAATGTTTGTTACCGGGTGCAACAAGATCCAGTTGGTAAGGATAAAATACCCTTTCGTATTTGTATGGATTTCTGGAATTGATAATCATAGAGGAGCCCTCTTTACCATTCTGTATAAATGGACTATTCTATTTGTATAGATATTGGTAGAGGGGCGTATCCAACCCTCTTTTATCCACTAGTTACCCCTCTTTAGTTTAAGAGTATAGAGCAGTTTGGTAGCTCATAAGGCTCATAACCTTGGGGTTGCGGGTTCGATTCCCACTACCGCCTCCATACTCCTTCTTTATGATATATGCATGATATAATATATACATCATGCATTTGTATCTGGATTTTTTGATTTCCTAAAAGAGTTTTGGTCTAACAGTTTTTTCTCGGAAGAAGCAAAAAAATAAAAGAAAGAATAAAATATGAAAGAAAAGCGTCCATTGTCTAATGGATAGGACAGAGGTCTTCTAAACCTTTGGTATAGGTTCAAATCCTATTGGACGCAATCTTATTTCTATCTATTCTTTAAATAACTATACTAAACTAAAAACAAAGAAAACTTTTTTGCATGATTCAAATGAAAAAGCTTTCTCAACGATTCCTATTCTACTAACAAGAGTAGACATGCAAAATTTATTTGTTACTGAAGAGAAAACCGTTCCAGCTGTTCCTGAATAGCTTCCTTCAAAAGGATTTCCGCTTGCTCGGTGAATGTCTTGCTAGAAGATATAATTTCTTGGAATTGAGGTTTAGTATCTTTTAGATGTTTACGTAACTCATCCAGAAATTTATTTACCTGTTCAATTTCTAACGAATCAAGATATCCTCTTGTTCCGGTATAAATAGTAGCTATCTGCTCTTCCACTGGGAGAGGATTTGCCTGGGATTGTTTAAGCAATTCCCTTAATCGTCGACCCCTTGCCAATTGATTCTGACTTGTTTTATCGAGAGCAGAGGCGAATTGTGCAAAGGCTTGTAACTCTGCGAATTGCGCTAGTTCCAATTTTGATTTGCCAGCTACTTGTTTCATGGCTTTAATTTGAGCCGCGGATCCTACTCTGGAAACAGAAATACCCACATTAATAGCGGGTCGAATTCCGGCATTGAATAGATCCGCAGATAAGAATATTTGTCCATCTGTAATGGAGATTACATTAGTAGGAATATAGGCGGAAACGTCTCCAGATTGAGTCTCAACTATTGGTAAAGCGGTCATACTTCCTTCGCCTAAAAGAGAATTTAATTTAGCGGCTCTTTCTAAAAGGCGTGAATGCAAATAAAAAACATCCCCTGGATAAGCCTCACGTCCGGGAGGTCTTCTTAATAGAAGGGACATTTGGCGATAAGCTTGTGCCTGTTTGGAGAGATCATCATAAATTATTAAAGTATGCCGTTCGCGGTACATAAAATACTCAGCCAGGGCTGCTCCCGTATAAGGAGCGAGGTATTGTAATGTAGCAGGTGAATCCGCCATTTCAGCTACTACAATAGTGTATTCCATGGCCCCCTCCTCATGGAAAGTAGTTACTACTTGAGCTACGGAGGATGCTCTTTGACCGATAGCTACATAAACACATATTACACCTTGCCCTTTTTGATTGAGAATTGTATCTGTGGCTACTGCTGTTTTGCCAGTCTGTCTGTCCCCAATAATTAACTCTCGCTGACCGCGCCCTATATGGGATCATCGAATCGATAGCAATAAGCCCTGTTTGAAGAGGTTCGTATACGGAACGCCTGGAAATTATACTTGGAGCAGGAGATTCAATTAAGCGAGATTCGGAAGCTATAATTTCGCCTTTCCCATCAATAGGTTTAGCCAGAGCATTTACAACACGACCCAAGTAAGCCTCACTCACGGGTATCTGAGCAATTCTTCCTGTTGCTTTTACAAAACTTCCCTCTTGTATCATCAACCCATCGCCCATTAATACAATCCCAACATTTTTGGATTCCAAATTCAGAGCAATACCCCTAGTACCTTCTGCAAATTCGACTAATTCACCTGACATTATTTCACCAAGACCTATAATACGAGCAATCCCATCCCCCACTTGAACTACGCGACCTATATTCTCAATCCCTACTTTCCTATTATATTGTTCAATACGTTCGCGGAGAATTTTATGAATTTCGTCGACTCGAAGGGTTGCCATTAGTGTTTCTTGACTCTTTTTTCGGAAGCAAGGGGAAAAATAATGCCTAAATTCTAAACGAAAGTAGAAGTTCAAGGCCTAATTAATTTAATTATTTCTTCCATTCCAGGGACCCGAGAATGCCAATATTAGCACGAATCGTACGGAAATGTAACTCGGTATTCAAACAACTATTCAGAGTTCCTAGAGCTCCTTGTACGGCCTGTTGGAAAACCCGCTGTCGGACCTGATTCATTGCCCTTTGTTTTTCAAAATAAAGGGTTTCGTTTTTAGACTTTTCCAATTGTTCCAAACTAATAGAAGTAGCATTAATCAAATTTGCTTTTTCTCGTTCTATCTCAGAGTATCCATTCATTCGATACTCATCCGCTTCTAGTTCGACTTTCTGTAATCGAATCCGAGCTTTTTCGAGTTGCTCAATGGTCCCTCTACGCAATTCTTCTGAATTTCGAATAGTACTCAAGATCCTCTGTTTTCGATTATCTAATAAATCTTTTAATGAAAGTAGATTATTTTGTAAGTTTACAACTTTTATGATCTCTTCCCGAACCAAACATGAATCTTTCGATTCATTTGGCTCTCACGCTCCTTTTTTTTTTTCTATAGCTATTTCCATATCTTTTTTTTAAGTAATGAGCCTATCCTCTATCTTCTTTTTTATGTTTATATTTCAATATACCGAAACCTATATAAGACTAGATAAATATTAAGAGGACTCTTCCGCCTAGATAAAAATATATCATGGTCAGCAAAGTTGTTTCTTTATTTTTATTTGCCCTCTAGTTAATAATTTCAATTTCATTAAGAAAAACTAACTAAATAAATGGAAAATGAAAATTAATAGAATTCTTTTTTATTTTTTTTTTCTTCAAATCCAAAAAATTTCTCTTTTTTATACATAGGTCGTCGATTCGGCATTGGTTAAAAAAGGGCAGGGTGCCCCCTTTTTTTTCTAGTAAATAGTTCAAACCATTTTATCGATATGAGTGTTCTATATCAGATAAATTTTACATTAGCTATTTCCCGTTTAAATTGGTACTAATACTAATATAGTTGTAGAAAGAGTACCTCTTTTTGCCTGGACTTCAAGCAGTTTAGCTTTAACCGTGTTAATGGTCTCACATTCTTGGTTTATAGAGAATCAAAGTTGATTTACCAATGAGTCGCGAAATGCTATGGTTCTTCCATATGATTTCTGAATTTATTCAGAAGTAATTCGTCGAGATCGTGCACCCTTTTCTTATTTATCCGAAAAATACTAAAAAATATTATAAAGTGCAGCCGGATAGATCCAATCTATTCTTGAAATAGACAACTCGCACACACTCCCTTTCCAAAAAAAATCAAAACACCAACCACTACAGTTAGATTTATTAGATTTGTTGCTAAAATATCGGTATTAAGCCCGAAACTGCCAGCGGATGGCCAGTGAGCTAAAAAAACGAAAGAATGGGTTACATTTTTCATATGCTCTCCTCTTATAGATAGGACGAACAAAGAACAAAGTTTTTCGATCACTTACTTCGCTCGCCCTTTTTTGATCGGTTTTTTTAATGCAAATAGATTCAATCTAGTAATTTCTTTTAGATTAAGTCTTACGTCTTGTTTGACCGGTGAAAGACTTCCTTTGTTGAAATGTTCTGTTCCCAAAATTCCTAAAATAAAAGGAAAAAACTTTCCACTTTCCTAAACTAAGGACGGGAAATAAGAAGGTGAGCATATCTTCTAAATTAATAATACTCAACTCAGCCCTTCCTAGAATGGGGTATTATCTGTCCCGATAAATAGATAATTCCAGGAGTAATAAATAGGAGTAAATTAAATAAAGTATTGATATAATTGGAATTGTGGAAGCAAATACCAATTTACTAAAAAAAGAAAAAAGTATCTAATCGAAATCGAAAGAATTTTTTTTTTAAGATTAAACAAAAGGGTTCGCAAATAAAAGCGCTAGTGCCACAACTAGTCCATAAATTGTTAAAGCTTCCATAAAAGCTAGACTAAGCAATAAAGTACCTCGTATTTTACCTTCTGCTTCTGGCTGTCTCGCAATACCTTCTACAGCTTGTCCTGCAGCAGTACCTTGACCAACTCCAGGTCCAATAGAAGCAAGCCCTACGGCCAATCCAGCAGCAATAACAGAAGCAGCAGCAATTAGTGGATTCATGGTGAGTAGTTCCTCGTGTCAAAAAAAAGAAATGGTTAAGGATACAATCAACCAATAAATTCTTACTTCTAAGCTCTATTGGGGAGAAGTAAAGTAACTAAAAAGTACAAATTGAAATCAAATTGAAATGATAATGTGAATTGTCCGAACTACATAGAAGGGAATTCCATATCCATATATCGGATTAGATAATGAATCTAACCTAGGAATATATAATATAATATCCTATATATATACATTTGTTTCTTCTATTTTGTTTGCATATTTTCTCATTTTCTATTGAATCGGATTCTAAAATCATTGCTTAAAGTGGAAACCTGCATAAAAGAGGACTCCACTTATAGACATTAAGGATATTATAGTATAGATCTAGCCTGACTCCACCCTCCTTAATGCATATATACTTTGAAAATTCCATAATATAGTCTATTCTATTCTCTCTCCTACAACTCTAGGCTATATATTCATACGCATTTCTAACTATTTTTTTGCAACCAAGCAGATTATCTGGAACCATGCATGAATTGAGCTAAGCTGCAAAAAAAAAAAATACTATTTCCAAAAAGAGTCAATTCAATGATGACCCTCCATGGATTCACCTATATAGGCTGCGGCTAATGTTGCAAAAATAAGAGCTTGAATACCGCTTGTAAATAATCCAAGAAACATGACCGGTATAGGGATTACTAAGGGGACTAAAGAAACAAGAACAACAACGACTAATTCATCCGCCAATATATTCCCGAAAAGTCGAAAGCTAAGCGATAATGGTTTTGTGAAATCTTCTAGGATGTTAATTGGTAAAAGGATTGGAGTTGGTTTAATATATTTCTCGAAATAGCTCAATCCTTTTTTGCTAAGACCAGCATAAAAATATGCCGCTGACGTGAGTAAAGCTAAAGCAACAGTAGTATTTATATCATTCGTGGGCGCTGCTAATTCCCCATGGGGTAACTCTATAATTTTCCAAGGTAAAAGAGCACCCGACCAATTCGAAACAAAAATAAAAAGGAACATAGTTCCAATAAAGGGAACCCAGGGACCATATTCTTCTCCAATCTGAGTTTTGCTCAAGTCTCGAATAAACTCAAGGACATATTCAAAAAAATTCTGACCGTCGGTCGGGATGGTTTGTGGATTCCGAACAGCTATGACAACTGAACCTAGCAAGATAGTAATTACGACCCAAGAAGTGATGAGTACTTGGGCATGAATTTGGAAACCTCCTATTTGCCAATAGAAGTGTTGGCCTACTTCTACACCCGATATATCGTATAACCCCTTGAGTGTTTTAATGGAACAAGGTATAATATTCATATTGTCCTCTGATAAAAATTGAACTTCAAAAAAGGAATTCTTTTGATTCAACCATCTCTTTCTCAACTCAGCAACTTGAAGTATTAATCTTATATTTAGGATACCAAGAAAGCACATCAGATCATAATATATATCAATACCCTCTAATATATATCAATATTCCCCTTCTTTTTTCTATGCAAAAAAAATTCTATGCAAAAAAAAAGATATAGTAAAGTAAGTGATTCCATAAATTTACGCAGTTGCCCAAGAATTCACTATATATTCTTAATCAACGATTTCTTATATAGAGAGAACGGCCCTCACAAATTGAAAATACTAATTTGTTAAGAATCAATCGAATTGAAGTCATAGTGTCATCGTTGGCTGGAATCGATATATTCGCGAGATCCGGGTCACAATTTGTATCGACTAAAGAAATAGTAGGAATCCCCAAAATGGCACATTCCCGAAGAGCTATATACTCTTTTTGCTGATCAAGGACGATCACAATGTCTGGCAATCTCGTCATATATTTGATCCCGCCGAGATACCTTTGCAAAGTAGATAATTTTCTCTTCAAGATTGCCACATCTCTTTTTGGGAGATGGTGGAATTTTCCCATTTTTTCTTCTGCTCTTAAGTCTCTAAATTGAGAAAGTCTAGTTTTCGTAATCGACCAATTCGTTAACATACCACTGAACCACTTTTTATTAACATAATGACAACGAGCCCTTATTGCAGCTGATGCTACTAAATCTGTTGCTCTTTTTTTGGTACCAACAATTAAGAAACTTTTTCCCTGACTTGCTGCATCAAAAACTAAATCACAAGCTTCTGATAAAAAACGAGCCGTTCTAGCGAGATTTATAATATGAGTACCTTTACGCTTTGCCGAAATGTAAGGGGCCATTTTAGGATTCCATTTCTTAATACCATGACCAAAATGAACTCCTGCTTCTATCATCTCTTTCAAATTAATGTTCCAATATCTTCTTGTCATTTTTTCCACACTTCCTTTTTTTTAATCCTACCATTCCATTACGGAATTTAGTTCTTTTTGAAGATTAAGAAAGATCCGAAATAGCTTGAAATAAATAATAATTGTTCCGAGAGAACCTTGTACTAAGATAAGAGTTGGCCATTGATACATGGTATAAACATAACCACCTTAATGAATTAACTGACTTGTTTTACTTATTAAAATAAAAATCTTAAAAATCTAAAATTTGACCTGTTAGTGTTCTAAGTTCAAAAGTCTAGTAAAGTAAAAAATATTTTTATGGGGGTTCTTATGTCTCATAAAAATTGTTTGTTACGTCAGAATCTGAAGAAACTAATTCTGTATGGAGAAACAAAAAATCTCTCATTTCCGACGCGAATAGATTTTTTTTTTTTATTTCGAAATAAAGGTTCTTGTCTTGTGGGGAACGATGCACAAATTTTTGGAATCCGGTACCAACAGGTATAATCCCCCCCAGAACTACGTTTTCTTTCAAGCCTTTCAACCAATCAATGCGACCTCGTAGGGCAGCTTTTGCTAAAACTCGAGCAGTTTCTTGAAAACTTGCTTCAGATATGAAACTTTGGGTATTCAGGGAAGCCCTTGTTATTCCCAATAAGATTGCCCGATAATAGATCGATTCATCCAAAGCTCGTCCTGCTCGTTCCGCTCGCAATAGTCCGATTAATTCCCCAGGCGAAAAAACATTAGACATTCCATCTTCGGAAACCCGCACTTTTGATGTTACTTGGCGTATAATAATCTCTATATGTCTATTATGGATCTGTACCCCTTGGGATCGATAAACCTTTTGGATTTTATTAACCAAAGAGATACGACTTTGGGCTATGGTTAGCTCAGCTCCAATCAAGAATCCCCAAGGGACCCCAAGAATTCTTGGTATACGCTCATTCCAATCCTCAATTCTCCTTTCGAGATTCGGGGATAATGAATCAATTGAACGCGCTTCAAAGATTTGTTCCACTTTTGGAAGACCTTGCGTTATGTCACTAGATCTCGATTTTTCATATATAAACGTAACTAACCTATCTCCCTTGTAAAGGATTTCTCCATAATGACCATTAACAGTTGCTCCTGTAGTGGCCAAATAAGGTTTAGCTGCTCTTATAACAAAGGAATTCATATTTACAATGAAAATTTGACCGGATTTTTTTATGTGCGATTTAAATAGACATACATTTTCACAAATAAATTGTCCAAGGTGAATTATTGCCAATGTCTCTTCCCAAGAATCATGATGGACAAAGTGACAATTCAAAAGGAATGGATCCAACATTATGTTACTATCGAAATTAGAAATCCTTTTATTTTCATCTATTAAAGAGTATTTAAGTTCTTGAAGTACTTGGAAGGTTTGTTTTAAATTGTCAACGAACAAATATTTTTTTAACAGGATTTTATTATGCGTTAGTAAATAGTAAGATGAAGAAAAATGCGATATACTAGCTACAATAGCGCCTAAGGGCCCAAAAATTTCTCGAATAGGAATTCTAGGATTCCATTCTTTTATCGCATTGGGATGTTTTGAATTCTTGAATAAACCAATTCGAGAACAGTTGGATGCCGACAAAATCATCAAAGAGTGGTATTCTTTATTTCGATTCAACAAAGTGCCAATAGCTTCTGGATGTTGGCTAAGTGATTCAATCTTCGCCTTGGAATAAAAAGAATTGATATTGGCGCGATCTAACCTATTATGGGGAATCGGTCCTGCACTTGTCCTACCATACCTTTTTCGTGTATACGAAATAGTGGACTTGACTAACTCAATTCTTAGGAAATCGCGAATAAGATCATTTGCTCTTACCTCAACAAGGGAAGCACCAGCCTTTTCTTTTTCTTCTTGTTCCCAATTCACTACTAAGCAAGTTCTAACAAATTGACTATTTGTGTGATAAATTCTTTGAGTTAACTTGCTATTTTCATGAGAAATAAAATTGACAAGTCGAATTTGGAGATTATTTTCTTCTTGCAAGAGATCCTGCGGGAAAAGTGTTGCTAAATTTCTTCCTTCGTCCATTTCATATGCCACTGTAGGGCGAACGGAAACAAAATACTTTTCCTTGCTCTTGAGAATTTTTTTCCGTTGAACATAGACCCAATTTTTCCTTTTTTTTGATTCCTTAGAATCTTTTTTTTGTCTTTCTGGCGGTATCAAACAGCCACCTAATATCTTATCCGCCTCTTCAGGAAAATGAATATCTCCGGAAAATATTTTGAGTTCCGTATGGCTTTTTTTTCTCTTCACTCGGACCAGTCCGCCTAGTCGACTTCTTGTATTTTTTGTGAGTTGTGTATTCACTCCAATAATACTATTGTCAAGTATCTTTAGGGATGAAGATCTCGGCAAGATATGAAGTTCTTGAAGAATGAAAAAAAACCGATCTACTTCTTTTTGGTATTTTAGACTAAATTCTTTTGTTCCTCGATGCTCAATCAAACCCTCTTTTTTTAAGATGGAATCTTCCTCTGGGCTCTCGTATTCGTCCTCTGAATCTTCTTCTGAGTCTTCCTCTAAAGTACCATATTTTTCCTCTGCGCTTTCCCCGGGGCTGCCATATTCGTCTTCTGAGTCTTCCTCTAGAGTTCCATATTCGTCCTCTTGGGTCCTATATTTGCTCTCTGGGCTCCCATATTCCTCTTCTGAGTCTTTCTCTAAAGTCCTATATTCGTTCTCTGGGTTCCCATATTCGTTTTCTGGGCTCCCATATTCGTCTTCTAGGGTTTCATATTCGTATTCGTCTTCTAGGATTCCATATTTAGATTCTTCTAGGGTTTCATATTCATATTCGTCCTCTCGGGTCCTGTATTCGTCTTCTAGGGTCTCATATTCCTCTTCTGAGTCTTCCGCTCGAGTCCTATATTCTTCTTCTAGGGTCCTATATCTAAATTTAACAATTCCTGAACCCTTTTTATCTTTTCTGTATCGGGGATCGTCAAAATAAGCAAAAATAGTATTTCTACGTAAAACACCCATAAGGGGGATTTCAATCGAAATCCCAAAACAGGATATTAGTTCTTTCTCTTGTTCTTGATGATATTGTAATGGAATGACGAACCTATTTCTTCGCTTTTTCGCCAACAAATCTGAATTATCTTGAAAAATAGAAGGATAGATAAAATTCCAATGGCCATTGGACATGATTCGATCCGACGTTGAATAATCAAGAATTTCCCTATCTTTTTTACCATAAGTATTCATTTGATCTTGATCCTTGTGGAGTGAAAAAGACGCTATACTGGATCTGCACATACTTACTGACAATATCCATAAATGGCTTGTTTTTGGTAATCGGCGAAGATTACCATATTGATATTCGGGCGCATGGTAAACATCAGTACTCCAGTGCATTTCGCCGTCTGATTCAGAATAAATATGCTTTTGTACCCTTTCTTTAAAATGTAAAGTGGACGTTCCGGCACGAATCTCCGCAATTACTTGTTCGGATTTTACATATTGATCATTTTGCACTAGAATCAAGCTTTTTGAGGGAATATTCACACTATATAGAATATCTTGACTCTGAATAGTTACATGCAAGTCTATATAACATAGAAAAGCAGGCTGCCCATGACGGGTACGTGTGGGGTGAACCAAATTCTCATTGAATTTTATTTTTCCATTCGAAGGGGATCGTACAAGGTCGGCAGTACCCCCTGTGAATACTCCGCCAGTATGAAAAGTTCTTAATGTTAGTTGAGTCCCTGGCTCCCCAATTGATTGACCTGCAATAATACCTACGGCTTCTCCCAATTCGACCAGATCACTATGAGTAGGACTCCGGCCATAGCATAATTGACAGATCCAAGAAGTGCTTCGGCAAGTAAAGGGGGTTCTAATATATATTGGTTGTGCTCGAAATGGTTGTGCTCGAAAGGCAGTTATGAATCGATTGACTAATCCAATTCCAATATCTTGATTTCGCGCGGCAATGCATCGTGAACCGATATATATATCGTCTGCTAATACACGACCAATTAGTGTTTGGACAAAAAGTTTTTCCGTCATCCCATTTTGAGGACTTACAGAAATACCTCGGATAGTACCACAATCTCTTCTACGCACAATAATATGTTGAACTACTTCAACAAGTCTACGTGTAAGATATCCAGCATCTGCTGTTCGCACAGCAGTATCTACAACCCCTTTGCGGGCTCCATAGCAGGAAATTATATATTCTGTCAAAGAAAGTCCCTCGCGTAAATTGCTTTGAATAGGTAAATCAATCATTTGTCCTTGAGGGTCCGACATTAATCCTCTCATACCTACTAATTGGTGTACTTGAGATGCATTTCCTCTGGCTCCTGAAAAAGACATTAGATAGACTGGATTAGAAGGATCCGTTATCCGAAAATTTGAATTCATTTCTTGTTTCAAATATTCACTTGTCGCATACCATATCTCAACAGATTGGCGTAATTTTTCTACCGCGTGTACAGCCCCATAATAATAGTGTTTCTCCAAAAGAAAACTCTGTTGTTCCGCGTCTTGGACTAACCATCCCTTAGAGGGTATTGTTAAAAGATCCTCGATTCCTAACGAAATCGATGTAGTAGTGGCTTGATGGAAGCCCAGAGTCTTTAGTTGATCCAGTATATGGGATGTATATCCCATTCCAAAATGATCTATTAATCTGCTAATAAGTCGTTTCATACCAGTTCCGTCTATCTCTTTATTATGAAAGACCAGATTGGCCCGTTCCGCCATACATAAGTACCCCCTTTTCGGCTGAGTAGGATTCGACAATTGCTGAGTAGGATTCGACAATGGGCCTGAGTCAGTGATTCGAAAATTTAATTAACTTAATTGCCTCAATCTCAATCTGGATTCGCGTGGCAAATAATGATGATACTAGGGAAATCGGAATGCCCCCCGAAAGGGGAGGGGCATCGCCGAATCTAACTTTCTTGTTTAGGTAGTGTATGAATAGGCCTGACTAAATCCTTGTATGGCTTCCTCTATTTCTCTATAAAAAGAAATATGACCAAGAGTGGTTCGAATGTATATCGAACGAATTTCTTTTTTTCTATTTCCCATTATTAGATAGTGGGCATAAATCTCATGATAAGTCCCCAAAGATTCATATTGAACTTCAATCGGAACTTCTCTTGACCCAATGACGCGTTGATCCAGGTTCCATCGTAGCCACAAGGGACTATCTAAACTGATTAGTTTTTGTCTATAAGCTCCCAGTGCATCATAAGAACTAGAAAAATGGGGTTCTTTATCTTTCCTATATTTAAAATTATTATTATTATTGTAATTTACTTTTAGATTTGGGTAGTTTCTGCAACTATTATATCTATTTGCACAAATACCTCGACGCTTTCCAATCGTTAATACATAAAGCCCGATAAGCATGTCTTGGGTTGGTACGCAAATAGGATCCCCAATAGCGGGAGATAAGAGATTCATATGAGAAAACATAAGTAAACGGGCTTCTGCCTGAGCTTCCAAGGATAAAGGTAGATGAACAGCCATTTGATCTCCATCAAAGTCCGCATTGAAACCCTTACACACTAATGGGTGTAAAGAAATAGTACGCCCCTCTACTAAAGTGGGTTGAAAGGCCTGTATGCCTAATCTATGCAGGGTAGGTGCTCTATTTAACAGTACAGGATGTCCCCGCATAACTTCTTGAAGTATTTCCCATACAATGGGTTCTTTTTCCCAAATTTTCCTTTTAGCAATCCTTACATTAGAAGTGGCGCGTTTCGTGATTAAATCGCGAATTACAAATAGCTGAAAAAGCTTTATTGCTATCTCTAGAGGTAATCCACATTGATGTAATGAAAGCGAAGGACCCACAACAATGACAGAACGCCCCGAGTAATCGACCCGTTTCCCAAGCAGAGTCTCGCGAAACCTTCCCTCTTTACCTTCAATTACATCTGAAAGTGATTTGTATACTTTATTGTGACCATCCCTCGTCGGTTGCCCGCGGGACCCACTATCAAGAAGTGTATCCACGGCTTCTTGTACCAATTTTTCCTGGCACATTACTAAATCTGCTGGCGCTAATTCACTTCTTTTTAATAGATAGGCAAGATTGTTGTTCCGACGGATAACTCTCTTATAAAGTTCATTAATGTCTGAAGTCACTACTTTATCTCCAGACCTATAAACAATAGGTCTCAATTCGGGAGGAAGAACCGGTAATAAGCACAAAACCATCCATTCTGGTTCTACATTTGTTTGAATAAAATGTTTCGCCAATTGCATGCGTCTAATCAAAAAAACTTTTCTTATTCGTCTTTTTCTATCTTCCCACTCATCTCCACTATACCCCTCGTCTTCTAATTCCTTCCATTCGACCAAAGAATTCTCTATAATAATTCGCAAATCCAAATCTGCTAATTGTTCTCTAATAGCACCTGCTCCTGTCGCAATTTCCCGATTTCGAAATGTTGCAAAGCCTGGGGTAGAAAAAAAGGGAGAAATGCTGTGGTTACAGGATGCAATTTCCTCTTCGAATAAACCTCGTAATCGTAAAAAAGTGGGTTTTTTAGTGCTGGGCCTAGCAAAAGAGAAATCGCCGTATACTAGGCCCTCCAACTTCTTAAGAGGTTTATCTAAAAGATTCGCGATATAACTAGGAAGACCTTTCAAATACCACACATGAGTCACGGGACATGCGAGTTTGATGTATCCCATTTGATATCTTCGTATCCGAGAATCCACAAATTCGACCCCGCATTTTTGGCAAAATCTTTCGTCTTCGTTTTCAGCTCCGCTCGCTCGAGAATTGCCACAAGCGCAAATCCCGCTTTTTATGGGTCCAAAGATTCTTTCGCAAAACAATCCATCTTTTTCTGGTTTATCGGTTTTATAATGAAAAGTAGAGGGCCTTGTGACTTCGCCAACGACTTCTCCATTAGGTAGGTTTTTGTTAGCCCAAGCCTTTATTTGTTGAGGGGAAACGAGTCCAATTTGAAGTTGTTGATGTTTATATTGGTCAATCATAAAATAGAAATAAGAAAAGAATTTATATTTATTCCGATCAAACTTCCTCCCTATTAACCTGGAAGTTCTTTTCAGATACAAGGAAATGATTCAGTTCTAGAGCCAAAGATCGTAGTTCTCGAACGAGCACTCGAAAAGATTCTGGAGGATCCTCATGATTAGGTATTCTTTTTCCCCAGATCGTAGCATTAAGTATTTCTTGGCGAGCTATAAGATGGTCAGATTTATAAGTAAGTATCTCTTGTAAAATATGAGCAACACCAAATCCTTCTAAAGCCCAAACTTCCATTTCTCCTACTCGTTGTCCCCCTTGCTTGGCTCTTCCTCTAACCGGTTGTTGTGTAACAAGTGAGTAGGGCCCAGTAGAACGCCCATGAATTTTCTCATCAACTTGATGAATTAATTTTAAGATATAGGACTTCCCTATTAGAACAGGTTGCTCAAAGGGGTCGCCTGTTCTTCCATCAAATATTCTGCTTTTTCCCGGGTACTCGGGTTCAAATACCCATGGATTTTTTGTTTCTTTACTGGCTTCATATAATTCTGAAAACACAAGTTTTCTTGAAGCCTCTTGCTCATATCTCTCATCAAAGGGTGCTATTCTATAATGTTTCTTTAGCAGATCCCCCGCTAATCCGAGCGAGCTTTCAAATATTTGTCCCACATTCATTCGGGAGGGTACTCCTAAGGGATTGAAGACCATATCAACGGGTGTTCCATCTTGCAAATAGGGCATATCTTGCCTAGGCAAAATTTTGGAAATGATCCCTTTATTCCCATGTCTTCCGGCTACTTTATCCCCAACTTTGATTTCACGTTTCTGTAAAATATATACACGAACCATTATGTCGAGCGGGTCCCTTTGGATCCATTTCACATCGATAACGCGCCCTCTTCCACCTATAGGTAATTTCAGAGAAGTTTCTTTTGAAGTGGAAACCTCAAGGCCAAATATGGCCCGTAATAATCCAGCTTCCGCGATATAAGATGATTCGCTCGCTATCTGAGGCGTTAATTTACCTACTAAAATATCACCAGTTTCTACCCAGGATCCCAACCTAACAACTCCATTTCTGTCCAAATTGCGGAGTAAATGTTCTTCTAGATGTGGTATTTCTTTAGTGATTTTTTCAGCGGAGCCCTGGCTTGTCGTATCCGTCTGAATTTCATATTTCCGGATGTGAAAAGAGGTATAAATATCTTCATATACCAAACGTTCGCTAATTAGTACTGCGTCTTCAAAATTGTAACCTTCCCATGGCATATAAGCTACTAATACGTTTTTTCCTAAAGCAAGTTCGCCCCCAATTGTAGCAGCTCCTTCTGCTAAAATTTGTCCTTTTTTAATGGATTTACCCCGTGGAACCCGGGGTTTTTGGTGCATACAAGTATTTTTGTTAGAGCGACGGTGGTTAACTAAAGGAATACTTATAGTCTTCCCACTACTTGATAAAAGTATCTTATGACTATCAGTAGAAATGATCTTTCCCTCGCGTTCGGCTATAATGGAAACCCTCGAATCTAGAGCTGTTTGGCGTTCCAATCCAGTTCCAACAATGCATTTCTCGGACCGAGAAAGCGGAACTGCTTGGCGCTGCATATTAGAACTCATTAAAGCCCGATTCGCATCATTGTGCTCAATAAAAGGAATGAGAGAACCCCCAATAGAAAAATATTGGAAAGGAAAAATACTTCTAACATGAATCTGTTCCCATGCAATAGTCAAGAATTCTTGACGGTATCTAGCCGGAACAACCTGTTCTTCCTGAATACCTTGATTCAAGGACAAAGAATTTCCTGCTGCTATCATATAATATTCATCTCTATTTGGTGATAGATAAACCACCTGTCTCTCTTTTTTTTCTTTTGCTTTCTCAGCAGATATTTCATAAAACGGACTCTCTATGGATCCCCACAAGTGATCAATTCTCGCATGAATTGTTAAGGATCCAGTAAGTCCAACATTGATTCCTTCAGACGTGTCAATTGGACAAATACGCCCATAGTGACTCGGATGAATATCTCGGCTCCGAAAACTTGCGGTTCTCCCCGTCAACCCTCCAGGACCTAAACAACTCACTTTTCGCCCATGAACAGTTTGTGTCAATGGATTCGTTTGATCAAAAACTTGAGATAACGGGTATGTGCCAAAAAAGGTCTCATAAGTAGTTATTAATAAAATTGAAGTTGAAGTTGGAGTTACCAAAGTTTGGGGAGTCGGTTTCGATTGACGTATGAATACTCTACGAATAGTTTTTTGAACTGCATGTTGTAAACGACCAAGAGCCAATCCGAATTGATCTTGTAACAGATCCGCAACCGAACGAATACGTTTATTTTTCAAGTGATTCATATCGTCATCGTCAAGTATACCCGTTCCAAATTTCATTCCAATCAAATGATCCGTAGCGGCCAATACATCTCGTGGTAACAAGAATGTATTGTTCTGAGGAATATCAAGATTAAGTCTCCGATTCATATTTCGTCGACCAATCCTTCCTAATTCACATTTTTGTTGAAAAAATTTCTTTTGTAATTCCTCGCATAAGGACTCCGAAAATACCAGGTCCCCACCTACACAAGCAAATTGTTGATAAAACTCCAAAATAGCTTTTTCTTTTGACTCAATCCTCTTCTTCTCTTTAGCATTCGGGAAAGACAAGAAAATTTCAGGGTAGGAAACATTATCCAGAATTTCTCTTAGATTCGAACCCATAGCTGATGATAGAACTAGAATAGATATCTTTTGTTTTCTACTCACGCGAGCCCATATCCTTTCTTTTTTATCAATTGCTAATTCCGATCTCCCCCCCCAATCTGATATTATAGTGCCAGTGTAGATAGAAATTCCCTTATGATCTAATTCCGAGCGGTAGTAAATACCAGGACTTAGCAATATTTGATTGATCACAATTCGGTATATTCCATTTATAATAAAGGTTCCTAAGGAATTCATTATAGGAATGTTTCCGATAGAAATGGTTTGCTTTTGCACATCGAAACCAAAAATTAATCTCGCAGATACATATAATTCGGAAGAATAGGTGAGTGATTCATACACAGCATCTCTTTCTTTTATCGAGGGTTCTAGCAGTTGATATCCTTTCGCAAATAATTGAAATGCAATTTCGTGATCTGGATCTTTAATTGTTGGAAACTTGTCAAGTTCTTCTGCCAAGGCTTGATTAATGAACCTACAAAATCCCTCGAATTGGATCTGACTAAATCCGGGTATTGTGGACATTCCCTCGTTTCCATTCCGGAGCATCTTAATCTTAAGTTTCCTGTTTATCAAAGAAAAATTCCATTATCAGCTCACTCTTCATCAATCCCTATGGATCGATCTAGCAATCATGGAATCTATATTCTGTTTACTGAATCACATGAAATTCTAGGGAACTCCACATACGTATTTCATATATGTATTTCATACATATGAATAGAGACCATTTGGACGAAAGTTCGAGTTTGCCAGGGGTACAAATGAAATGAAAATGAATTGATAAAACATTCCTACAAAAAAAATTCTGCCACTTATACTTTATGTTATGATATTCTAATCAGATTGGATGGCAAAGATTTCTCATTTTATCTCCTTTCTATGAATGTAATAAAGCCGTAATATAATATACTAGAAAGTTTGACTTTACTTCGATTTAGAATAGCGTGCTTACTTTAATTTCTCAAAATAATTTGAGGGTTCTTTTTTATTTCGGATCGGAGTAGTATAATTGCTAGAAAATTCAGTATTTCATTGTGGAATTCTAAAATAAAGTAAGTCCCTTTTTTAAGTACATGCCAATCTAGTTATCCACCTCTCCCCATATCCATGCTTTTCTTTTATCGTAATTTCACTTGGGTACGCCAAGATAGTCAGGTTATACTCTATATCAGAGCAAATTTCCTTTTTTTATTCAAGATATTTAATTTAATACTTTGAAAAATTAAAGCATGATTCCCCATAGAGATATGTACATAAAGGGGATCTTTGGATAATAATGCTGTTCGGACCTAAAGTTTACCTATACACGGATTAAGCATAAAGCCATAATATTTTATTATGCCATTGAAGGGGGGGGAGATAATACCGATTTAAGAGTAGTTCACTACTGCAATAAAAAAAAGAGAATTCTAGTTAACGGTTCCAATTTATTCTGAATTTTGCAGCCTGTGAATAGAAATCCACTTTTTCTTCTTTTTCATCTCAATAGAAAGAAATGGGAAGTTTTATTGTGTTAACAATGTATGTTTTAAGATAGAATCTATCGAGGAGAATAATAGAAACTGGATCAAAAAAAGCAGGAATAGATTTTTTGAAAAAGATTGGAAAAAAGTAAGTAGAATTATATTCAAAATAAAAGGGGCTTTTCGTAAGAAAACGTGGATGAATACTTGCTGTTTTCTAGATTTTTGATCGGATTTTTTGGCGGCATGGCCAAGCGGTAAGGCAGGGGACTGCAAATCCTTTATCCCCAGTTCAAATCTGGGTGCCGCCTGATCAATAAAATACTTAGGTTTTTTTTATAGTGCTGATCGAATTCGATAAATTTTTACTTCGCATAAGTTCGGGCAAGAGAGTAACTGGGCCTGCCGATACTGGGTTTAGAGAAACCATACCATAGTTCTATCCTCAAACTAGGGTTAGGGTTTGTTTTGACGGTAGTGGCCAAAATGGTTATCAATAGGGGTGAGGTAGTGTTTCCTTATTCTTTTATTATATGAATTTGAATTGGTTCTTAATTGAGATTCGATTTGATAATTTTAAAATACGAGGATAAGATGTCAGAAATCTTGGTATCCAAAGAAAGGTCCCTAAGGGGCATTCTTTTTTTTTTTCAATCTAAGATTCAAGAAGGGACTCCACGAAAGAATATCAAGACTTACTAATTATTATACATTTTTTTATCGTACATCTTATGTTACCTACATACACTAAAGTAAGGACTACTTAATTCTAACGAGAATCAGATTAAATAGGTCGATCAAAAATCAATTTAGGAGTTGTATTATGGATAAAATCTCTTCATTCTTTCATAGAATGATACAAAGCAAGGCTGCAGGGTTTAGGTCAAAAATAAACATTAGGTAAGGTAGGTATCCAATAAATATTTATCTATCGATAATTTTATGGTATATTCGGGCGTCCTTTGCTTAAAAAAAAAAAAAAGAGTAACAAAAGGAATAAAAAATCTTCCTATTCCCGCTTCTTCTATTCAGGACATCATTCCCGTACTCTTTCTTTTTTAAGGAAAAAAGGGCTATAGTATCTCGTATTTTTAATGCTCTCTAATTCTACCAGAATTCCTATAAGAATTTGTTAGGAGTAAATTCCTTGAACTGATTGATCCATGGCCTTAGGGCGGAATCCCTTTTTGACTCTGTACCCTTGATTCCACTATGATTATTGATCAATAGTAGAATAATCCCTTCATAGAAATAGGAGACATAATTTAGATGGATATAGTAAGTCTCGCTTGGGCTGCTTTAATGGTAGTCTTTACATTTTCTCTTTCACTAGTAGTATGGGGAAGGAGTGGACTCTAGGGATACTACTAATTGATTAAGTAATCAAATTGTTGTATCAATTCTTTTCTTTAATGGATCATTTTGCATTAATCATTTTGTCAAACGTTATTCTTTAATCTTTTTCTTTAGTTTTGTTTCACTCCTGTAAGAAACTCTTGTATTGTAAGTTGTAATGTAAGAAAGAGCCATTATACCAATTCAGAATTTCTACTAGAAATGACGAATGGTTAAAAAAAGTTCTATACATAAGAAAATTAGACTTTCTTCCACGGAACTATTCACGGCATATCACACATTTTCCATTTCCTTTTACTTTTTACTATAGTCTATTCTTCATATTATTTTTCTTTCCTTCCATGGATTCTTTGGTCAAGAATTGTCTTAGATTTTTTTATTTTGACCTGATTGAAATTAAGTGGATGCAATGAAAAAAGAAATTGAATTAGACTACTTAACTATTTCAATCTACTAATCTATTCTATGTAGATTCAAAGATAATATAATAGAAAGAATCTAAAGTGTCGTAGAAAAAACTATATGTAGTTCTTTCTACCACACTTTAAGATTCCAACCAGATCCTTTCATTTAAGACTTGGATTTTTTTTATTTAATCCCTTTTTAATTTCTTCAATGATTAATTGGAATTCCAATTAATTATTTTGGCTGACTGTTTTTACATAAATAATAAGTAAAAAAGAAGTAGGAACTAGAATGAACAGTGCAGTAGCAATAAATGCGAGAATATTGACTTCCATAACCTCTTTATTTTTTATTTTCACAATAACTCGGGATGTAATCCCATGGAGAGGAAAAAGGGGTATCTTGTAAATTCAAGGGTAGGGCTTGCATTCTGATAATACTGAATCAATTCAATATTATGAATATCGGATCTATCAAATCAATTCATGGATGAGAGTTATATTTCACGGATGAGAGTTATATAGTATAACATAGGAAGATCCTCTATCCACACTAAGACCAAAATGGGTTTTTTGATTGGATTAGGAATTCCCTCTTTTTTAATCCTTTTCTACTTTTTCTTTTCTATATCTCTAACCCACGAGCTTTCTTAATCTTATACTTTCTTAATCTTATACAATTTCCCTTCCTTTTTCTTATAGTTATACATACAATTATGTATGTATTATATGACCAACTTTCACTTTCTATGGGTCACATAGACATCCAAATAAGCAGTAGAAGTGAGATGGGGAAAAGAGGTCTGAAATAAA
Organism: Triticum urartu; assembly: GCF_056163025.1. Taxonomy (NCBI): domain Eukaryota; kingdom Viridiplantae; phylum Streptophyta; class Magnoliopsida; order Poales; family Poaceae; genus Triticum; species Triticum urartu. Next base: position 4,301,544 of record NW_028260368.1, on the reverse strand, counting down.
AAGGGAATACGATTTATGTATGGATTCCGGTAAAATACCGGTACTCTATTCCATAAGAGTGGAATAGGAAATTAAGATGAGGATGGTATCATCATAAAGAAAGATAGAGTAATATAATATCCTAAATTCTACTAATCCACATATCGTATGTGTGTCTTTCTTTATCGATTGGGAGTAGTGAAAAAAAAATTCCTATATGCCCTCCCTCCCTCTTTAATGAGAGATGCAAAATAAAAAAGTGAAGTAAGGGTGCCCTGTGGGTATTTGATCTTGCTCCCTGCCCCTTTTTTTCATGGAAAAAGGAAATATCAATTTCTCCATTCATTGAACCCTAGTTCGGGACTGACGGGGCTCGAACCCGCAGCTTCCGCCTTGACAGGGCGGTGCTCTGACCAATTGAACTACAATCCCCGCGGGGTGTATGGCATACCCATTCTTAAATAGAACCATAAGAAGATTCGATTCGTCTTTCGTACTCTAAGAAATAGACGAATCATATACTACATACCCACATATTATATTATACGTGGGTATAGTGAGAGTGACATAACTAGTATGTCGTGATTTTTTATCACTAAAAATGGATAATAATCCAGCCTTCAATAAGAAAAACTCTTTTGTTTGTAAGAAAGGAATGAGAGAGATATGGATTAGAAAAAAAAATTTCCCTTTTTTCTTTATCTTTTATTTCTATAGATCAGACATTTTATTTTATGGAAGAAAAACAAAAGGATTTAGTTCATACTCACGAAGCCCTAGATTTTTGGTTTGGGCCGAGCTGGATTTGAACCAGCGTAGACATTGTCAACGAATTTACAGTCCGTCCCCATTAACCACTCGGGCATCGACCCAGGAAGAATTTATTCTAGGGTTTTTGCTAATCTATGATTAACCTCCTTTCATAATACTCCCTACCCCCAGGGGAAGTCGAATCCCCGCTGCCTCCTTGAAAGAGAGATGTCCTGAACCACTAGACGATAGGGGCATCACTAGACGATAGGGCCATATACAACCGCTCGTGATTATACTATAATCATAGTATGAGCAGTTTTTTGGAATTGTCAATATACTCGAAAAGTATAAATAGATCCAAAGCAAAGAGTTTTTCCAACTTTTCTGTTATGTTTT
>NW_028260368.1:4272590-4299916 GCF_056163025.1 Triticum urartu | reverse complement strand
GACACATGTACAAAAACCTCCTACAGGAATACACAAGGAAATAATACAATGGGTCAAAATAAATAATGAGGATCATCTCCATACCATTTTGCATTTCTCGACAAATATAATCTGTTTGGCTATTCTAAGTGGTTCTTTTTTTCTGGGTAAAGAGGAACTTGTCATTTTGAATTCTTGGGTTCAGGAATTCTTCTATAATTTAAATGACTCAATAAAAGCTTTTTTTATTCTTTTAGTTACTGATTTTTTTGTTGGATTTCACTCCACCCGTGGTTGGGAACTAGTAATTCGTTGGGTCTACAACGATTTTGGATGGGCTCCTAACGAGCTTATTTTCACTATTTTTGTTTGTAGTTTTCCAGTAATTCTAGATACATGTTTGAAATTTTGGGTCTTTTTTTGTTTAAATCGTCTATCTCCTTCGCTTGTAGTCATTTATCATTCAATTAGTGAAGCATAAATTCATTTGATCTCCCGATATTAATATTAATCAAATTAGCAAGCATCTTTTTTTAGAAAGAAAGCCCTTTTCCATTTTAGCAAAATTCTTTCTATTTATACCTACTTTAAGGTATTCATCATTGCAGTACAACTGTTGCAGTAGAATGACAACAGATTCGTGTATAGGGAACTAGATTAGCTTAGCTACCTATCTAATTTATTGTAGAAATTCTGGGATCTGCGATTGGACATGGAAAATAGAAATACTTTTTCTTGGGTAAAGGAACAGATAACTCGATCGATTTCTGTATCGATCATGATATACGTAATAACTCGGACATCTATTTCAAATGCATATCCCATTTTTGCGCAGCAGGGTTATGAAAACCCACGAGAAGCAACTGGACGAATTGTATGTGCCAATTGCCATTTAGCTAGCAAGCCCGTCGATATTGAAGTTCCCCAAGCTGTGCTTCCCGATACTGTATTTGAAGCAGTTCTTCGAATTCCTTATGATATGCAATTGAAACAAGTTCTTGCTAATGGAAAAAAGGGAGGGTTGAATGTAGGTGCTGTTCTTATTTTGCCCGAGGGATTCGAATTAGCGCCGCCCGATCGTATTTCCCCTGAGTTAAAAGAAAAGATAGGAAATCTTGCTTTTCAGAGTTATCGTCCCGATAAAAAAAACATTCTTGTGATAGGCCCTGTTCCCGGTAAGAAATATAGTGAAATTGTCTTTCCCATTCTTTCCCCTGATCCTGCTACGAAGAAAGATGCTCATTTCTTAAAATATCCCATATATGTAGGGGGAAACCGAGGAAGAGGACAGATCTATCCTGATGGTAGCAAGAGTAACAATACAGTCTATAATGCTACGTCAACAGGTATAGTAAGAAAAATACTACGTAAAGAAAAGGGGGGGTATGAAATATCCATAGTTGATGCATCAGATGGACGCCAAGTGATTGATATTATACCTCCCGGACCAGAACTTCTTGTTTCAGAGGGGGAATCCATCAAGCTTGATCAACCATTAACAAGCAATCCTAATGTGGGAGGTTTTGGTCAGGGGGACGCAGAAATCGTGCTTCAGGATCCATTACGTGTCCAAGGCCTTTTGTTCTTCTTCGCATCCGTTATTTTGGCACAAGTTTTTTTGGTTCTCAAAAAGAAACAGTTTGAAAAGGTTCAATTGTACGAAATGAATTTCTAGGTCCCGGGATTTCTTACCATCAAGTTGGTAAAAAGCCTCGATTTATTGGCAATTGCTAGAATTATCTATGATCTATTTTGGAAATCCTTTTTTTGTTTAGACTGCTTTTTGTTTATGAGATGTCTGGAATTCCTTATTTATATCCCATGCAAAAGAAGAGAATCCAAGGCAAAGGCGAGAACAATCAAATTAAAATTTCTTCTTTTTCGGAGGGATTGCAGGTCTTCTTAATCGTCTATTCGGCACAAGAAAAAGCCTTTTTCTTGTGCCGATTCTTCTTGTATCAAAATAAGAATCCTTTTTCTTCCTAATTCGTCAAAGATTACTATTTCTTCTTTATTCGGGTCTGTCTCTTGGACCTCTTTTTCTTTTGCTTAGGTTTAGCCGAGGTAGTGGACAAACAGAGGGGAAGAAAATATGGCGGGGGAAAAATTTCTTGTGATTGTGAGCAAATTGCTTGGCTTGTTTAATTAAGTTCAACTTCAAATTTACAGAAATTTTGCAAAAAAAAAGTAAACTCTTCCATTGAAGGTTTTTTTATTTTTAGGCTAGTTGAATAGTTTTGATTAAGGTTTTATTAGTTTATTACTCGAAACTAAATCAAGGATTTTCAGGATACTTCCTTCGTGGAATAAGATATTGGATCCTCGAGTGATCTCTTTTTCTTGTTGCTTCATAAGAGTGAATCGAATAGATTCAATTCGCGTTATAAGAGTAAAATAAAAATTCCGCGGGTCCTTTCCGCTCTAATCAGATAAAGGGGGGTAAGGACCCGCTAAGCTCCTACTTTTTCATGTTTACAATCTGGTCCCTCCGATTACTATAGAGATGAACCCAATCCAGAATATGAACCATAAAAGAAAACACCTACTAAACCAATCACAGCAATACCAGCTACAGTACCTATCAGCCAAAGAGGAATTCTTCCAGTAGTATCGGCCATTTCCCCTACTTTCCTCCACATTTTATCAATTGGTCATGCTAGAGACAAAAACAGTCATGGGTAGTTATAAGGATGGTATCCTTCCAAATGGGATAAGAGAATTCTTATTAGTCTCTTTCTTTCTCTCAATTGAAGAAGTAATTGGAAAATAAAACAGCAAGTACAAAAATGAGTAATAAACCCCAGTATAGACTGGTACGATTCAATTCAACATTTTGTTCATTCGGGTTTGATTGTGTCATAGTTCTATAGTTGGAATTTGTTTTATCGTTGGATGAACTGCATTGCTGATATTGATCCCAAGAAAAAAACAGTAGGTACAGCTAGTCCGTGAATAGCCAGCCATCGCACTGTAAAAATAGGATAGGTTCGATCTATGGTCATTGAGGGCCTCCTAAAAGGATCTACTAAATTCATCGAGTTGTTCTAAAGAATCAAAACGGTCGGTTATTAACGGAATTCCTTGTCGGCTTTCCGTGAAATACTCGTTTGGCCTAGGACTTCCAAACACGTCATAAGCTAAACCCGTACTGACAAATAACCAACCCGCAATGAATAGGGAAGGTATAGTAATGCTATGAATAACCCAGTATCGAATACTGGTAATAATATCAGCAAAAGAACGTTCTCCCGTGCTTCCAGACATGCTGAACTCCCAAAATTTTTGTACATTCAAAAAAGGAATTGATTCCGTAAAAGATGGGATCGACCAGTAAATAGAAAATTACTGATATTTCATCCTTGTGAGATTGTCAATTTTGTACCAAAGGTGTATTTTGAGTATACCGAATTAGTATAGCTATCCTTCCTATGGCACAGCAATCTGGTTTTGCCTGGTTCCGAAACATAATTACTTTTTTATTTTTTTTTTGTCTATAGGTAAGCTATATGTTATTCAAGGCATCAATAGAAAACCCCATTTTTGTAGGTTCTACTTACTTTTCATTGGCTTCGGAATAATAGAGTAATTCGGAATAGCAGCCAAAATCTTGGGAAAATCTAAGTTAATGATCAATAGGTTTGGATAAATAATTTAGGAAGGATATTCTCATACTGACACAATACAAGGACAAGTATATGTGAAATCTATCCTTTCATAATTCGTAATTCATCCTTGTATTGTTTGTTGGATTAGGTCTAACTTTCTTGACCAAACTGCGAGCGCGGAACTTTACGAGATGAAATAGGGAAAGACAGAAGATAGAATAGAACTTAAAAGGATAATTGAAGTGACTCGTCTTCGAATCTACTTTGGTTGGAGTTCGAAAAAGGAATAAAAATAAAGTAAATTCAAGGAAGAGCTTTCTTTTTTTTTTTTTTTTAACAGCCCCTTGGCAGGTCGTGGAATGCTTTTGTTCTCCTCTTATTCCATATGGAATACAATCAGTTAAAATAAGAAGGAATAGGGGAATATTCGATCGTTCACTCCAAAAAGAGGGTCCTATTGAAAAAGAAATTATCCAAAATAGAAAGAAGTTTTTTTTTTCAAATTCAATTGTTTATTTATCTCTTATTCAAAAATTTCCCTGAAAATTGAATTTCTTTTTTTCATTCAATGGGGTTAGATGATCTAGTTCTTAATATTATTACTTTACTCAATTGACAAATTCCACAACAAATCTCTTGATTCGGAATTAGGGACTCATGTATCATCTGATGAATCCACTTTCTTTTACACTTCTGTATCTTACTCTATCTTGTTTTTTAGTATTATCTAAAATAACTGATGAATTATGAATTTTCCATAACTTAGGTAAATGCTTTACCAACATATGTAGTGTAGTAAAAAAAAATAAATGGAATTTAACTCTTTCATGCTTACTTTAACTAGTTATTTTGGTTTTCTACTGGCTGCTTTAACTATAACCCCAGCTCTATTTATTGGCTTGAACAAGATACGCCTTATTTGAATTGACTGAATAATTATAATTCAGAAAAGAAAAATCTTTCTTTGGGATTCCTGGCATTCTACGACTCTTTTCCAGACTAATTAGGAATTCTTTTCTTGGTCATTGAGATTCGTGGATAATTTAGAGTACTATTTAGGGATAGATCGTACCTCTTTTTTTATCCCCTCGAACAAATCGAAATGATTGAAGTTTTTCTATTTGGAATCGTCTTAGGCCTAATTCCTATTACTTTAGCGGGATTATTCGTGACTGCGTATTTGCAATACAGGCGTGGGGATCAGTTGGATCTTTGATTGAGTCATTTTTTTTTTTTGATTGACCTCCTCCAGACCAGAGAGGAGGTCAAATTGAAATTGGAGTTACAATTCAATTTTGTTAAGTTATTTTACTCTGCTTCGACATAAAATAGATGGAATCACGCTCTGTAGGATTTGAACCTACGACATCGGGTTTTGGAGACCCGCGTTCTACCGAACTGAACTAAGAGCGCTTTCATTCATTCAAAAAGAAAATCTTTTTCTATTCCTAATGTATCTCACGTACGTATAGTCTCCACAAATTCAAGTTATACCCACTTTACTTTAATTGATCTCGTCGCTACTGCCTATAAAGAAGAAAGAAGTAATAGGTAGGGATGACAGGATTTGAACCTGTGACATTTTGTACCCAAAACAAACGCGCTACCAAGCTGCGCTACATCCCTTTTCCAAATTAAATTGTTGTACAATGCCATTGTACACAATTCCTGTCTTCTTTTCCACATCATAATTTTCTTCTTCTTTCTTTCTCTATCTATATATAGAACCCTCGTGTCATTTCTTCTTTTTGGTCTCATATAATTAAGGAATTATATACATATAAAATCCAATATAATTTCGCCTATAAAAGAAGGATTACTTTTCCTTGGTAATATATAGGAAGAAGGGGTCATCTTTTTCTTTTTTAGGGATAGGAAAATTTCGTCGATATGGTTCATTTTATATATAGCATAACAATCTTGGGCAAGAGTTTATGATCATATATGTATTCCAACAAGGAAGGAGGATTTTCAATGCGGGATATAAAAACATATCTCTCTGTAGCACCCGTGCTAAGTACTCTATGGTTTGGTGCTTTAGCAGGTTTATTGATAGAAATTAATCGTTTATTCCCAGATGCTTTGTCATTCCCTTTTTTTTAATTCTAGTTATTGCTATGGGAGGGATAGATTTCTTCGTGATATGACAAAATTTGATCCTTTTCAATCTTTTTTTAGTATCGGAAGGAAAAAGAAAGAAAAGATGGATTGGGTTGAACCTCAGAGTCATTAAAAATTTGGTAAACCCCATTTTTGAAAATAGAAATTCAATTTAAAGGGGTACCCAAGCTAAATAAGGCCTCAGAAATCAGAGCATAGAAAAGGCGGGGCTGGCTAATTAAATGAAAGGATTTCGAACCAAAATCTTTGCTAATTCGACAAGGATTGTATTCTTTAATTATTTCTCTATTTTTTATTACTTAATTAAAGAATAAAAAAAAATTATTCTAATGAATTTTATTCTTCTTCTTCGGATTCAAAATAGAAGAATAAAAGAATAAGTAGAAGAATTAAGTTAAGTCAATCCAAAAAGAAAAGGAGGTTCATGGCCAAGGGAAAAGATGTTAGAATCAGAGTTATTTTGGAATGCATCAGTTGTGTTCGAAAAGGTGCCAATGAGGAATCGACGGGGATTTCTAGATATAGTACTCAAAAGAATCGCCACAATACACCCGGACAATTAGAATTCAAAAAATTTTGTCGTTATTGTCGCAAGCATACGACTCATCACGAAATAAAGAAATAGGAACATCGTGTGTTTGATCTTTCCAAACAACAGAAAGAGTAAGAACTTCATATTTAATATATAAAGAAAACATAGTATAGAATACAAAATACAAATCAACTCATCTGATTTCCGGTAGATATTATTTCATATGTATAGAGGGTATTCATATACTATAATATGAATCAAATAAGATATGGATCAAAGAAAAACTACTTCTTCTGGATCCTAAATTAATAAAATAAAGAAGTGAATTTTCAAATTTTCAAATTTTAAATAAGGAATAAATCATGTATACATCTAAACAACCTTTTCTTAAATCTAAGCAACCCTTTAGTAAATCCAAGCAAACTTTTAATAAATCCAAGCAACCCTTTCGTAAATCCAAGCAAACTTTTCGTAAATTCAAGCAACCTTTTCGTAAATCTAAACAACCTTTTCGTAGGCGTCCCCGGATTGGCCCGGGAGATCGAATTGATTATAGAAACATGAGTTTAATTAATAGATTTATTAGTGAACAAGGAAAAATATTATCGAGACGAATAAATAGATTAACCTTGAAACAACAACGATTAATTACTCTTGCTATAAAACAGGCTCGTATTTTATCTTTCTTACCGTTTCGTAACTATGAGAACGAAAAGCAATTTCAAGCCCAGTCAATTTCAATAATTACAGGTTCTAGACCCAGAAAAAATAGACATATTCCTCAATTAACGCAAAAGTACAATTCCAATCGAAACTTAAGAAACAACAACCAAAATTTAAGAAACAACAACCGGAACTTAAGTTCCGATTGTTGATGTTTTATTCGAATTCGAAAGGGCCAGACCTATATATATTATAAAGAAAGTAATCCAGCTCGTTGATTCCTACCACTTAATCTTAATTTATTGTATCTTCCCGGAGTTCCCTCTCCGGGAATTCATCTTTTATTATTCCAGTATATTACTTTATTTATACCTTTAATTGATGATCTTTATTTTATTGGAAATCGTGTAAAGATTATTTGGATTTGATACAGCTACTTGTGCAAGCATTTTACGATTAAGAATCAATTTCTTCTTGTACAGGTTGTGTATTAATTTACTATAACTATCGAATACTTTATATACCCGCGTTGCTGCGTTTATCCGAGTGATCCACAAACGACGAAAATCCCTCTTTTGCCTACCTCTATCTCGATGAGAGGAAACAAAAGCTCTTTTTACCTGTTGGGTAATCATTCGATTAAGTCTTAAATGAGCCCCTCTAAAGTTTGAGGCAAATGAACGCATTTTTGTTCGTCGTCTCCGGGCTATATATCCTCGCGGAACTCTGGTCATTGAATCAAATTAACCTTAATGAATAACTAATGATTTCTCTTCTTTTAGCCACCCTTTTTCTCATTAATAACAAAACTAATTATTCCGATATATAAAATATTAATTCCAATGGCTTTTGCTATAGTAACCTTCCCAACCACGATTTTTTATTCCACTCCGTTCAGTTATTTCTATACGAAATAACAAATTCATTCTAATAATACTAAAAAAAATAGTGGGTTCCATCGTTTCTATGGTTCCCTTTTAAACGGTGAGGCCCTCTCTATACACCGGAGCCCTTTCTTTCATCAAAAGGTATTGCGAACTTGTATAGTCCACATTCTTTGGCTCTACCTATCCATTATAGAGTAAATAGCTCTTTTCACAATAAGAGTTATCCATACAGTGACGGTATTTAATTATGAAAGTTGGCTAAGTAGCTGACCCTGTTAGTCCGTTCTTTTAAGATAAAGGAGCATAAGCCTTTTTCTTTTTATTACTATTTCCTCCGCTTAATGGATAACCATTTGCTACCAATGGGAGAATTGCTTCTTATTTCCAATTTAGATAATTGGATTTGCACCAAAGGAAACCATAAATTCCATATACCATAGAAATCTAGGATAGAGAAGCTATATCCTATTCATTGGTACTAATCATGGATACTTCAATTTTTTTTATATTTGTTTGAAGTCATGATCTGAACGAGTCGCACATACACCCTAGCACATGTTCCTCGACGCTGAGGGCATCCTTTAAGCGCGGCCGTTTTTCGAGCATTTCGTATTGGCTGTCTTGCGTTTCTAATAAGTTGTTTAACCGTCGGCATGTTGTATGTATATAGAAAAAAATGGATTGGTTTAGATCCATCTTAACCTGATGATTGCTCATCATGAAGTCTTTCTATTTTCTATTAAATCGAGGAAAACACGAATTTAGCTGTGAAATAACTTTACAAGAAATCCGGACACTACCAATCCTTAAACATTTCTGGAAACCACACTGGATCAGTATCGCAGTGCTTGTCAATCATTTCATCCCCTACAATATCGACAAGTCCATAAGCTTTGGCTTCGTCTGCTGACATAAAAACATCCCTTTCCATGTCTTCGGATACAACCCAAAAAGGCTTGCCTGTTCTTACTGCATAAACCCTTGTGATCATTTCGCGAACTTTGTGTAACTCTTCTACTTCTAGTAAAAATTCTGGTGTCCTTGCCCGATAATAAGCACTAGCAGGTTGGTGAAGCATAATCCTCGCGTGAGGGAATGCTATACGCTTGGTGGGTTCTCCTCCAAGCAGAATGAAGGACGCCATGGAGGCGGCTATTCCGAGGCATATTGTATATATATCTGGTGTCACCGTTTGCATCGTATCAAAAATAGCCATTCCTGAGATTAGCCACCCGCCTGGGGAGTTTATAAACAAAAAAATATCACTAATTCCATCTTCTATACTCAGATATACCATGAGACCTGTAATATGATTCGTGATCTCGCAACGAATCTCTTGACCTAAAAAAAGTGTCCTTTCTCGATACATAACATTGTATAAGTCAACCCAAGTCGCTTCTTCATCTCCAGGAATCCGGTAAGGTACTTTTGGAACACCAATGGGCATATTAGATTAATATTATTAAATTTAAGTAAGAAAACCACACTTTAATATGGAAACGTAAGAATGGAACAGAAAGAAAGAATCCGCAGTTTATTGTCTTAATTTTTATTCTTATTCTATATGAATATTATAGATTCTATTAATACGTAGATTGAAAGGTTATACATATAAGGAATGTAAGACAGATTGAATAAAGAAAAGGGAATGGGTGATTTGAATGCTAAACAAAGAGGGGTAGCGATCTATTCTTCGTTTTTTCCAAATTGGCCAAGTTACCCATTGCATATTGGCACTTATCGAGTATAGAATAGATCTGCTTCTCTTTCTTCTTATGAACAGAATTGGCTTCTTATTTTTAATGGAATGAAATAAATATTCGCGCTTTCTGACACAGAATCCCCTAGAAGGGTTAGGTACATAGGATATGGATAGTCTTTTTCAATGCGATAAAATAAAGCGACATCGTGTCTATTTTTCTTTGCTAAAGGGGTATTTCCATGGGTTTGCCTTGGTATCGTGTTCATACTGTCGTATTGAATGATCCGGGTCGATTGCTTGCGGTGCATATAATGCACACAGCTCTAGTTTCTGGTTGGGCTGGCTCAATGGCTTTATACGAATTAGCAGTTTTTGATCCCTCTGATCCTGTTCTGGATCCAATGTGGAGACAAGGTATGTTCGTAATTCCCTTCATGACTCGTTTAGGAATAACGGATTCGTGGGGTGGTTGGAGTATTTCAGGAGGAACTGTAACAAATCCGGGTATTTGGAGTTATGAAGGTGTGGCAGGTACGCATATTGTGTTTTCTGGCTTGTGTTTCTTGGCAGCGATCTGGCATTGGGTATATTGGGACCTAGAAATATTCTCTGATGAGCGGACGGGAAAACCCTCTTTGGATTTGCCCAAGATCTTTGGAATTCATTTATTTCTTGCAGGGGTGGCTTGCTTTGGCTTTGGGGCATTTCATGTAACGGGTTTGTATGGTCCTGGGATATGGGTATCCGATCCTTATGGACTAACTGGAAAAGTACAAGCTGTAAATCCAGCGTGGGGTGCAGAAGGTTTTGATCCTTTTGTTCCGGGGGGAATAGCTTCTCATCATATTGCTGCGGGTACATTGGGTATATTAGCGGGCTTATTCCATCTTAGTGTCCGTCCGCCTCAACGTCTATATAAAGGATTACGTATGGGCAATATTGAAACTGTACTTTCCAGTAGTATCGCTGCTGTTTTTTTTGCAGCTTTCGTAGTTGCTGGAACTATGTGGTATGGGTCAGCAACGACCCCAATCGAATTATTTGGGCCTACTCGTTATCAGTGGGATCAGGGATACTTTCAGCAAGAAATATATCGAAGAGTTAGCAATGGTTTAGCCGAAAATCTTAGTTTATCAGAAGCTTGGTCTAAAATTCCCGAAAAATTAGCCTTTTATGATTATATTGGTAATAATCCGGCAAAAGGGGGATTATTCAGAGCAGGCTCAATGGACAATGGGGATGGAATAGCTGTTGGATGGTTAGGACATCCCGTCTTTAGAGATAAAGAAGGACGTGAGCTTTTTGTACGCCGTATGCCTACTTTTTTTGAAACATTTCCGGTTGTTTTGGTAGATGAGGAGGGAATTGTTAGAGCAGACGTTCCTTTTAGAAGAGCAGAATCCAAATATAGTGTTGAACAAGTAGGTGTAACGGTGGAGTTCTATGGTGGCGAACTTAATGGAGTAAGTTATTCTGATCCTGCTACTGTAAAAAAATATGCGAGGCGTTCTCAATTAGGGGAAATTTTTGAATTAGACCGGGCTACTTTGAAATCTGATGGTGTTTTTCGCAGCAGTCCAAGGGGTTGGTTCACTTTTGGTCATGCTACCTTTGCTTTGCTCTTCTTTTTCGGACACATTTGGCATGGCGCTAGAACATTGTTCCGAGATGTTTTTGCTGGTATTGATCCAGATTTGGATGCTCAAGTGGAATTTGGAACATTCCAAAAAGTGGGAGATCCAACTACAAGGAAACAGGCAGTTTGATACACATTGTTATAGTATCTTTCACCTCTCTTTTTTGATTTGACATGGGAAACATCTCCCATCCTTTCTTTGACTCTTTTTCTTTCTTTATATGGGAAATTATCCCAAATGACAAATGAATAGGTGTGGAAGTTATAATTGTAAATAAACCAGGATCGAATCTATGGAAGCATTGGTTTATACGTTCCTTTTAGTTTCGACTTTAGGGATAATTTTTTTCGCTATCTTCTTCCGAGAACCACCTAAGGTTCCACCAACTCCAACTAAAAGAATAAAATAATTTCATTTAAGTAAGAAGTCCCCCTATCTGGGAGACTTCTTACTTAAATTAGTCTCCGTGTTCTTCGAATGGATCTCTTAATTGTTGAGAGGGTTGCCCAAACGCGGTATATAAGGCATACCCAGTAAAGCTTACAAGTAAACCAGATATGGAGATGGCGACTAAAGTTGCTGTTTCCATTTTTATAGAATTTCAAGATTACAATGGATCTACGAAAAGATCGTGTATTTACAACTACAACGGAATAGTATACAAAGTCAACACCAATGATTAAATAGAATTTATGGCTACACAAACCGTTGAAGATAGTTCTAAACCTAGGCCAAAACGAACTGGTGCAGGTAGTTTACTGAAACCCTTGAATTCGGAATATGGGAAAGTCGCCCCGGGTTGGGGGACTACTCCTTTTATGGGGATCGCAATGGCTTTATTCGCTATATTCCTATCTATCATTTTAGAAATTTATAATTCTTCCGTTTTACTGGACGGAATTTTAACCAATTAGGTTTCTACTAACTAAAACTAGGAAGTCAGAGTTTTTCCATCCAAAAAAGCCTTTCTAGTTTAAGATCTACATTTCTAGATATTATGGTAGTTCGACCGCGGAATTTTTTTGTTTCGGTATCTCTGGAATATGAGTGTGTGACTTGTTAGAATTGATCCTATTGATAATACATAGAAAGGGCCTGTTATCTCTATCAAGATGATTCTAATTCGTCAGATATTATTTATTCTAGTATCTGGAACACGAAATAGATAGAGTGGATCAAAAAAAAATGGAACTATGATTCATACTCACTATTAAGACCTCGCAACCAGACTGAAAAATTCAAGTAGTTCTTAAATAAAAATAAAAAAGAAATTTTCTTCCTTCCAATTTTGTTTGCCCAAAAGACAACTTTTTTTCTCTCGATTTTGTCGAGTCATTACACTGATTCAATAAATGATTATCAAGCGGTTCTTATTCGAAGAACCCTTGCCTTTTGTTTAGCTTGAGACTAAATCATCGTGGCTCTAGTATGAATCTAAGGTTTTAATTGAACTGATTCATAGGATCTCAACAAGATAATTTCTATATTACGCATAAAAAAACAAATCCTTTATAGGGAAGAGAAAAGTCAAGAAGCCTCTAATGACCAACATAAGGGAAAGGAAGAAAGAAAGACGCGCCAACTTGAGATTTTTTGGCATTATCATCACAAAGAAGATATTCCGGATTTTTCTTATTTGATATCTTCAAGGCAAATCGACCCAATTCAGTGGCTGATGAAGTTTTGAACCTTTTTTCTAATATTCGTTGAAAATTTTTGTGTTTCTGCTTGAGCCGTACGAGATGAAATTTTCATATACGGCTCTTAGAGGGGGACTCGGGTTAGTTACCTATCTCAATAAAGTATATGATTGGTTTGAGGAACGTCTTGAGATTCAGGCAATTGCAGATGATATAACTAGTAAATATGTTCCTCCCCATGTCAACATATTTTATTGTTTAGGGGGAATTACACTTACTTGTTTTCTAGTACAAGTCGCTACCGGTTTTGCTATGACTTTTTACTACCGACCAACCGTTACAGAGGCTTTTTCCTCGGTTCAATACATAATGACCGAGGCCAACTTTGGTTGGTTAATCCGATCAGTTCATCGATGGTCAGCAAGTATGATGGTTTTAATGATGATCCTGCATGTATTTCGTGTGTATCTCACAGGGGGATTTAAAAAACCCCGCGAATTAACTTGGGTCACAGGTGTGGTTTTGGCTGTTTTGACTGCATCATTTGGTGTAACTGGTTATTCTTTGCCTTGGGATCAAATTGGCTATTGGGCAGTCAAAATTGTGACAGGTGTACCTGACGCCATTCCGGTAATAGGATCGCCTTTAGTGGAGTTATTACGCGGAAGTGCTAGTGTGGGCCAATCCACTTTGACTCGTTTTTATAGTTTACATACCTTTGTACTGCCTCTGCTTACTGCCGTATTTATGTTAATGCACTTTCCAATGATACGTAAGCAAGGTATTTCGGGTCCATTTATAGGGAAGGCATATCATAGAGAATTATAATTATCATATATCATATCGGGTAGGTTTTGGTATTTCATTGCTACAAGCATGGGTTATTGTAAAATAACACATGTCATTTGGATACTTCTCTTCAACTCCAAAGTATTTTTATACAATACAAATAGTTGAAGTTAATTTTACGAAAGAAAAAAGGCGGATTATGGGAGTGTGTGACTTGAATTATTGATTTGGCCATGCAGATAAAGAATTGGATCTGCCACATTAGAATTCACAACCAAAGGTGTCTCCGCATCCAATCAACATGTAAGTCCCCTACCTAGGAAGGATAGGCTGGTTCACTTGAGGAGAATATCTTCTATGATCATACCGCAACCATGTCATCCATGAACAGGCTCCGTAAGATCCCATAGAGTAGAAATGGAATAAGTCATGTGACATGATCCAGTTCTCTATTTATTACACTTACCTTTTTATTATAGTATGGAAATGCATTCATTTTCTTTGCATCGATTGTGATCCGCAATACTATCGGAGTAAAAGAAGGGATCTAAGGAAGAATGTAGGCTAAACTTTTTGATTTTTTATTAGTAACAAGTAAATATTTTGTTTGGAGGTAAGAAACTTGCGATATTGAGGGGATAAATACCAACTAATCAAGAGACATGAGACAATCCACAAAGCAATTGATCATGATCAAATTTGTAAGCCCACTTGGATATTGAGCATTTACCCATAAGAATAGGATTATTTTCAATGAGTAGTTGTAGGTGCAACTTCGGAAAAGAGAATCTGATAAAGCTTTTCTTGCCTAGAGTCATTGAGTCATTATAAACCTTAATTCTATTAAGGATCTTCCGCGGTCTTATTTCTTTCACTCTTGCTCGAGCCGGATGATGATAAATTCTCATGTCCGGTTCCTTTGGGGGATGGATCCTAAAGAGTTCACCTATCCCAATAACAAAGAAACCAGACTTAAATGATCCTGTATTAAGAGCTAAATTAGCTAAAGGGATGGGACATAATTATTACGGGGAACCCGCATGGCCCAACGATCTTTTATATATTTTTCCAGTAGTAATTCTAGGTACTATTGCATGTAATGTAGGTTTAGCGGTTCTCGAGCCATCAATGATTGGTGAACCGGCAGATCCGTTTGCAACTCCTCTGGAAATATTACCCGAGTGGTACTTCTTTCCCGTGTTTCAAATACTCCGTACGGTACCCAATAAGTTATTGGGCGTTCTTTTAATGGTTTCTGTGCCAACAGGCTTATTGACAGTACCTTTTCTAGAGAATGTCAATAAATTCCAAAATCCATTTCGCCGCCCAGTAGCTACGACCGTTTTTTTAATCGGTACTGTAGTAGCTCTTTGGTTAGGTATTGGAGCAACATTACCCATTGATAAATCATTAACTTTAGGTCTTTTTTAGATATTTTTTGATTCATTCAACCGTGAAGTACCATAGGTATCTAGGAAATAGTTACTTCCAAGTGAATCTTCCCTAGATACCTAAAATCCATTTTATTATGATCCATTTCGCGAAAATATAGATTGTACCAAAGATGCTAAATTGTTTTCTTTTTATTCTAACTCGAAAAAGAAGAAGAAAAAAAATTGCAATGGATTTAAAACGAGAGTTTATTCTTAAGTAAATCAATTGGGAGATGCTTCTCTAGAGTGTCCCATATATGTTTTCTATCTTCCATACGAAAACTGTCAATTCTCAGAAGATCTTCTTCAGTCTTACTCAAAAGGTCCAATAGTGTATGTATATTGGCCCTTTTTAGACAATTATACGTTCTAGAAGTCAATTCTAATTGATCAATAAAAATACAATTCAATGGAATTCCTTTTTTGTTTTTCTTTAGATTAGTTAATCTTTTTTGAAAAGTAAAAAGGGGTGGAGTAAACCTGTTTTTATTTTCTTCGAAACTAGCGCCCTCTTCCTCCGCGTGTAGAAAAGGAAGAAATAAATCAATCAAATTACGAGAAGCCTCATAAAGTGCTTCCTTAGGGGTTAAACTTCCATTAGTCCATATTTCTAGAAAAAGTATCTCGTGTTTTTCATTTCCATTCCCACAAGAAAAAATACTATAATTCACATTTCGAACAGGCATGGATACAGCATCTATAGGATAACTTCCATCTTGATAGTTCTTTCTGAGTTCTGTCTGATATCCACGATCTCTCTTGATCTGTAAATCAATACAGAAATCAATGGGCTCTGTCAAGTTAGCTATAGGTTGTGCCGTATCAACGATTTCTACGGAAGGCGGTAAGATGATATCTTGAGCAGTTATGTATCTAGGACCTTTGACGCAAATGGATGCGTCTCTAACTCCATAGAGATTACTTCTCAATACAATTTCTTTCAAATTTAGTAAAATTTCTTGTACGGATTCTTCAATACCTGCTATTGTAGAATACTCGTGCGGCACGCTCCCAAATTTTGCACGTGTGATACATGTTCCTTCTATTTCTCCAAGTAAAGCTCTTCGCAAGGCAATACCGACGGTGTCCGCTTGACCTTTTCTAAGCGGGGACAGAATGAAACGACCATAATAAAGGCGCTTACTATCTACTCTTGATTCAACACACTTCCACTGTAGTGTTTGAGTGGATCCTGCTACCTCCTCTCGAACCATAATAGACTAGTATTATTATTTTATCATTGAATCGTTTATTTCTCTTGAAATGAAAGTTGAAAGCGGGTTAATTCTTTTACAGACGTCTTTTTTTAGGCGGTCGACATCCATTATGCGGCATAGGTGTTACATCGCGTATACAACTTAATCGCACACCACTTTTAGCAATGGCTCGTAATGCGGCATCTCTTCCACTACCAGCGCCCTTTACCATAACTTCTGCTCGTTGCAAACCTACTGTACGAATAGCATCTACTGCTGTTCTTTGACCAGCATAGGGTGATGCTTTTCTTGAGCTTTTGAATCCACAAGTACCGGCCGAGGACCAAAAAACCACCCGACCTTGTGGGTCTGTAACAGTTATAATGGTATTGTTGAAACTAGCTTGAACATGAATAACCCCTTTTGTTATTCTACGTGCACTCTTCCGTAAACTAAAACGTGCATTCCTACGTAAACCAATACGCACTTTCTTACGTGAACCAATTTTTGGTATAGCTTTTGCCATATTTTATTATCTCATAAATATGAGTTAGAAATAAAAAAAAGAAAAAAAGATACAAAGATATCCGTTTCAGGGTAAAATAAACCCTTTACTTTAATTATTTTAAATGAAATTATTTTATTTGGAATTGGAACATTTCCGCGGGTACTTTTTTTTACTTTTTAGAAAGTAAAGTTCTTTTTCGAAAGATTACCCCTGTCTTTGTTTATGCTTCGGATTAGAGCAAATGACTCTAATTCGTCCACGCCTACGAATCAGTCGACATTTTGTACAAATTTTACGAACGGAAGCTCTTATTTTCATATTTCCGTATCCTTTTTTAAACTATGAATCTAATCTTTTGGAAAAAATAAGTCTCTTCGCTTGAATTTTAGAACTTAGAATTTATTACCCTAGAAAAAAAAAGAAAAACCTAATCCTTTGAATCTTTGGTATCCTTCAAATCTTCGCTATCCTTCAAATCTTCGCTATCCTTCGAGTCTTCGATACGCTTCGAATCCTTATGGGGAAGTCTATAAATTATACGTCCCTTGCTTGAATCATAACGACTTACTTCAATTTTGACCCTATCCCCCATCAGTATTCGTATAGAACTAGACCGTATCTTTCCTGAAATATAGCCTAGGATGATGGTGTCATTCTCTAGCCGAACGCGGAACATTCCATTGGGTAGGGCTTCCGTAACTAAACCTTCGAAAGTTACTTTTGCTTCTCTCGGGTTTTTTTTTTCTCTCCTATTTTTTTTTTCTGTCATATTTTTTTTCTCCTATTTTTCTATTTTTATTTTAAAAATAGGAAGGGCGAGATAGAATTCGAGCACTATAGGCGGGGCGATTACCATATATAACATAAGACTTCTCCCCCAATTCTGTTTAGTCGAGCTTCTCGATCTGTCATTATTCCTCGAGAAGTAGAAAGAATAGCAATTCCCATTCCACCCAAAACTTTAGGAATTCCTTGATAGTTGGTATAAATTCGTAAGCCGGGTCGGCTGATACGCTTTAAAAAGGTTCTTGTTCTATATATTCCTTTTATAGTCTTTCTCTTTTGATGTCGCAAAGTTGAAACCAAGAAATATCTGTTACGTTCCTGATGTTTCCGAACACTTTCAATAAAACCCTCTCGTAGAAGTATTTTAACAATGTTTTCGGTAATATTTGTAGATACTACTCGAACTGTTCCTTTTTTATTCATGTCCGCATTTCTTATAGAGGTTAGTAAATCAGCAATAGTGTCCTTGCCCATAAGACTCTAATTCTAGGTTCCTCCTAATTTTTCTATAATCAACATGTTTTCTTTTTTTTTTTTTCATTTTGGATTTTAAAACATATACGTAAAACACAATCTACTAAATTAATTCTTTGGTCTCAATTTCGCCTACTAGTATTTATAATACTTCAGGAGCTAATGAAACTATTTTGGTAAAATTCAATTCTCTCAATTCCTCGGCAATCGCGCCAAAAACTCGAGTTCCTTTTGGATTGCCTTTTTGATCAATTATAACCGCAGCATTGTCATCATAGCGGATTATTATACCGTCTTCGCATTTGAACTCTTTACATGTACGTACAATTACAGCTCGAATTACTTCGGATCTTTCTAGAGGCATTTGGGGCAATGCGTCTTTGATTACAGCAACAATAACATCACCAATACGAGCATATCGCTGATTACCAGCAGCTCCTATGACTCGAATACACATCAATTTTCGAGCTCCACTATTATCTGCTACATTTAAAAGGGTCTGAGGTTGAATCATATTATTTTGATTTCAATTTGTTATTTCAATGCAAAAGGATGAAAGAAATATTGTCTTTCCAGAAAGAAAAACCGAGCATTTTTTTTTATCTTCCATACCCCTTTTAGGGTTCTATATCTCTAATCGAATAAATTGACTTCGTATGGGCATTTTACTGGCAGCTATGGAGATAGCTGCTCTAGCTACAGTTTCAGATACTCCCCCCATTTCATAAAGTATACGACCAGGTTTAACAACGGATACCCAATATTCGGGGGACCCCTTTCCCGAGCCCATACGTGTTTCCGTGGGTCTTAGTGTAACCGGTTTGTCGGGAAATATACGTACCCATATTTTTCCACCACGACGTGCATATCGTGTTATTGCTCTTCGTCCTGCTTCTATCTGTCTCGCCGTGATCCAAGCGGGTTCAAGTGCTTGAAGAGCATATCTACCAAAACAAATACGATTGCCTCGGCAGGATTTTCCTTTCATTCTTCCTCTATGTTGTTTGCGAAATCTGGTTCTTTTGGGGTTATAGTCGATGGTTCTCTTTCTTAGTTCCATCTCTACTGCAAAACTGGACATGAGAGTTTCTTCTCATCCAGCTCCTCGCGAATGGAATCAGAAAGCATGTAAATTTCTCTAATTCATAATATTCCAAAATATTACGGTACGGATAGATACACATTAATAGATAATAGAAAAAGTTCGGTTTTTTTTATATTGAATTTGTTAAAACAGAAAAATATAATATATAGTCAAAAAAGAAGATCTAGAATATATCCAGATGTGTGTGTATATTTATCTAAATTCTATATTTATAGATAATGTAATCCTTCTTAAAAAAATCCTTATTTTTACTCTTATTGAATCGCGGTAAAGTATTCTAATTCAATAAGAATTTCGCGGGCGAATATTTACTCTTTCCTGTCTTATTTGTTAATTTATAAACTTACCAAATAAGACAATTTTTTTGGTTTGTTCCGCCATCCCACCCAATGAAGTGTTAGGATTCTTTTCAATAAAATCCTATGGAATCATAGGTTCTGTCGTTCCCACTGCTTCTCCTTGAATGGTTAGGTCTGAATCCCGCAACGGAGCTTCCAAAAAATTTCTTTCCGAGTTAATTTTCTCAGTTTTATTAACCCGGGCGGCTCTTTATTATTGCTTTAAATTTGTAGTTCTTGTTTCAAGTTACAATTTTTAATTCTCTATTATTTTTATTATATTGATGCTTTATCACATTGCCTTTTATGATGTAATTCATAGACCATACATAGTGGAATCCTATATCTTATTTATTTCCTCTTCCTTCTTTCTATCATCCCTCCCTTTATCCACATCCCTTTAGTTTTGCTTCACAACCTAGAATCCCTTTTCTTTTTTAGAGAAAAAATTGCAGTTGCTACAACTATATGACACATCTACTCATTTATGTTATGATAGAGGTATTTATTCATATAGTGACTGTTTCTTAGTTAGGATCTCGACAATACGAAGCAATAGGTTGGTTATTAGTTAATTTTCTATAATTACTAAGTTTTTTTCTTAAAAAAAAGAAAAAAATAACGAGTCACACACTAAGCATAGCAATTATATTAAATGATTTATCAATTTTCATTAAATCTTATAGAAAGAGGTATAATTTCTTCTTTTGCAGGGATTTCAGGAAAAAAGTCTCTTGTCATTTTTTATTCTATCAATGGACAGAATCCGAAGACAAGATTACTTATTCTTCGTCTACGAATATCCAAATTTTTACACCTAATACTCCATAGATAGTCCGAATTGGATAGCAGCAATAATCAATTTTAGCGCGAATTGTTTGGAGGGGAAGTCTACCCTTTTTAATAGATTCGGCGCGTGCAATTTCTTTTCCTCCGAGACGACCCGCAATTTTTACTTTTACTCCCCTTATATCTGCTTTTTTAGTTAATTCAATGGCTTTTTTCATTGCCTTTCGGAATGAAACTCTATTTTTTAATTGGAAAGCTATATATTCTGCAAGAATGTTAGGCTGTCTATAAGGTTCTTTAACTTTTTCGATAGAAATATTAAATCTCTGGTTTACAGAGTTAATTTCCTTTTGTAGATCTTTCTCTAATTCTTCGATTGCTCCTTTTTTCTTTAATAAATTTGGGAATCCAATATGGATTATGACGTGGATCGTATCGATTTCTTTTTGGATTTCTATATGTGTAATTACTTCGGAACTTGAACCTGAGTCCATTTTTCTATTATGTGTAATTACTTCGGAACTTGAGTCTGATTCTATTTTTCTATTCGAGCCCTTTTTCCTATTCTTTTGTATATAGTTCTTGATACAATCCCTTATTTTTTTATCTTCCTGTAGACCTTCAGAATAATTTTTTGGTTGTGCGAACCAAAAGGAATGGTGTTTTTGGGTTGTACCAAGTCTGAAACCGAGTGGATTTATTTTTTGTCCCATATTTTTCTATTCTATATTTTTTTTACTGGGAATCGAAATCTTAGATGGATCTAAAGGTTATTTAGATTTCTTTACTATATTTAGTACAATTGTTATATGACACATGCTTTTTTTTATGGGGAAACTACGTCCTCGAGCTCGAGGTCTGAATTTCTTCATAATAGTACTCCTACTGACTTCGGCTTTAGTAATAAATAAATTCGCTTTGTCGAAATCCCTATAATGAGTAGCATTTGCGGCTGCCGAATAAACCAACTTTAAGATGGGATAAGATGCTCGATAGGGCATGAGGTTCAGTATCATAACAGTTTCCTCGTAGTAACGCCAGCGAATCTCGTCAAGAACTCTTTGTGCTTTGAAAACAGACATAGGGATACGTTTTTGTGCTTTGAAAACTCTCTCGAACTTAAGTAGACGATCGGTTGGAACTTTCCTTGCGAGTTTCCTTAGCCCACTTTTCTTCTTCTTTATCCTAGGGATATACTTTACTAGTTTGAAACTTGTCATAAATAAGGTTATTCCCCGCCTACCTTTACTTTATTTTGAATCTTTTTTTCTTCTTAATCTTTCTATTCAGAATTCAGTTAACGACGAGATTTAGTATCCTTTCTTGCATTTTCATAACTCGTGAAATGCCGAGTAGGCACGAATTCCCCCAATTTGCGACCTACCATAGGATTTGTTATGTAAATAGGTATATGTTCCTTTCCATTATGAATCGCGATTGTATGGCCAACCATTGTGGGTAGAATGCTAGATGCCCGGGACCACGTTACTATTGTTTCTTTCTCCTCCTTCATATTGACCTTTTCTATCTTTGCCAATAAATGATGAGCTACAAAAGGATTCGTTTTTTTTCGTGTCACAGCTGATTACTCCTTTTTTCCTTTTTAAAGAGTGGCATTCTATGTCCAATATCTCGATCGAAGTACGGAGGTCAGAATAAATAGAATAATGATCAATGGAAAAAAGAAAAAAATCCTTTAGCTGGATAAGGGGCGGATGTAGCCAAGTGGATCAAGGCAGTGGATTGTGAATCCACCATGCGCGGGTTCAATTCCCGTCGTTCGCCCATCGCATTATTGCAAATTCCAAAAATGCAATTTTCCATATTCCTAGTTACGTATTTACTTACGGCGACGAAGAATAAAACTATCGCTATATTTTTTCCTTTTCCTAGTTCTTCTTCCAAGCGCAGGATAACCCCAAGGGGTTGTGGGTTTTTTTCTACCAATGGGAGCTTTCCCTTCACCGCCCCCATGGGGGTGGTCCACAGGGTTCATAACTACCCCTCTTACTACGGGGCGTTTACCTAGCCAACACTTAGATCCGGCTCTACCCAAACTTTTTTGGTTCACCCCAACATTACCCACTTGTCCGACTGTTGCTAAGCAGTTTTGGGATACTAAACGGACCTCCCCAGATGGTAATCTTAAAGTGGCCGATTTACCCTCTTTTGCAATGAGTTTCGCTACAGCACCTGCTGCTCTAGCTAATTGCCCACCCCTTCCACGTGTGATTTCTATGTTATGCATGGCCGTGCCTAAGGGCATATCGGTTGAAGTAGATTCTTCTTTTCTCTCAAAAAACCCCTTCCCAAACTGTACAAGCTTCTTCCAAAGCATACGGCTTTCTAGATGTATATGACGATCTCTAGACAGATGGATCTTATATGAATCATATGATGAAGTACCACATGAGTGGATATATAGGAAAGGAATCCAAATCTGCCGAATCGCTCATGTTATGATCTTCTACATCCTAGGTCTCTGCGTTCCGTCATCTGGCTTATGTTCTTCATGTAGCATTCAGATCGAATGACTCTATGAAATTACGTCGATACTTCCACATATTATGGGTAACGTAGGAGACATCCCTATTTTCCCCCGGGGGTCTTAATTACCACTGCTTAGCTTTCAATTTGCCTCTGACCATCAAATTAAATGTGAATAACCCGTCCTCCTCTCTTTGAAACAAGGGGCGCTTCCGGTTCTGTGCGTGCTTCAAACAATTTTGTCTTCTCCATATTACCATATCTCTAGAGCCAATAATTTTCTATGAGGAACTACTGAACTCAATCACTTGCTGCCGTTACTCAACAGTTTTCTGTTGAGGTCTATCCCGTAGAGGTAGTCAAATTGGATCAGTGATCGATTTCTAGGTTTCGTCGTAAACCTAATTGGTTACTTCCAATTACGTAAATCAATAGTTCAAACCGCACTCAAAGGTAGGGCATTTCCCATTGATATAGGAACTTTTGTACCAGAAACAATAGTATCTCCAATTATAGCCCCTCTGGGATGTAAAATATATCTCTTCTCACCATCCCCATAGTGTATGAGACAAATGTATGCATTTCGATTAGGGTCGTATTCTATGGTTACGATTCTACCAGATATGTCTTTTTGATTCCGTCGAAAATCTATTTTACGGTATAGGCGCTTATGACCTCCCCCTCTATGCCTTGCGGTAATGATTCCTCTGGAATTACGACCTTTACCACAACGGTGCCGTCCATGGATCAAATTATTTCGTGGATTGGATTTCACTTGCCTGTCTACGGTTCCCTTGCGTGTGCTCGGGATAGGTGTTTTGTATAAATGTTTCGCCGTATTATTAAGTATTCTCCTTTAGTTTTTTTCTCTATCTAGAAGTGGAATAGAATAACCCGGTTGAAGGGTAATGATCATACGTCTGTAATGCATTGTATGGCCCAGAATAGGTCCTATTCTTCTACCTTTTCCAGGTAGTCGATGGCTATTCACAGCTACCACCTTAACACCAAAGAAGAGTTCGACCCAATGCTTTATTTCTGTCTTAGTGAATCCCGATTCGACATTAAAAGTATATTGATTCTTTCCCAATAAACGAAGACTTTTTTCTGTAAATACTGCGTATTTGATTCCATCCATAAATCGACTTTCCCTCCTATGCTCTGAGTTCCAGTATCGATAAGAATTCGAGTTCTTATTGTTCTTATGTTATGGTATGAATATACCATACCAATTCGTTATGTATGGATGATGGATGAGATTCCATGGATAGAGAGCCAGTTCCAATAGACTTATGGAATGTTCCCGTTCGTGTGCATCCAGCAGGAATTGAACCCGCAAATTTACCAATTATGAGTTGGGCGCTTTAACCATTCAGCCATGGATGCTTAACAGGGATCATCGTACATCGTAAATAACCAATTTTCATATAGAAAGACATATCATAGAAAAATGAAATCGAAAATATTCCGAGATGGCAAATATTCGGAGATGACTATGAAAACACCTCTCTGGATCCTCGAATTGAAAGAGAGATTGAGAGGGATCAAGAATCCTAATTCTCGCTATTTGGAATGGATCCAATTCTATTGAGTCTGACTCATAGTGATCATTTCTCTTTAGCAAAGAATGACCTTGGTTATCAAAGGATTGAACAACCGGGATCCATTTACTTATGATACCTAGTTGGCATTGATAACAAGGATCTAATGAATTATGAGTTTAATAGATCCTCTTTAGCAGAAAGACGTATATTCCTTGCTCATTATCAGACAATCACTTATTCCCAAACCTCGTGTGGGACTAATCGTTTTCATTTACCATCTCATGGAAAACCCTTTTCGTTCCGCTTAGCCCTATCGGGTATTTTAGTGATAGGTTCTGTAGGAACTGGACGATCCTATTTGGTCAAATACCTAACGAAAAATTACGATTTTCCTTTCATTAAGGTACGAGGGCTTCTTATTCCACAAGAACGAAAGCACCTTTTCATTCTTTCATATACTAGGGGTTTTTACTTGGAAAAGACAATGTTCCATACTAAAGGATTCGGGTCCATAACCACGAGTTCCAGTGCACTAGATCTTGTAGCACTTAGCAACGAAGCCCTATCCATTAGTATTCCACATAAGAAATCCATTCTAGAAAAAAATACAATTAGATTAGCTCTTCATAGACAAACTTGGGGTTTGCGAGCCAAGGTAAGATCGGCTCGGGATCATGGGACCCTTTTCTATCAGATAGGAGGGGCTCTTGTACAAAATAGACTTACTAAGTAATAACCCCATAGAATCTATCTATATAAAGATAAAGAGGCAATCGTGTCAGGAAGCGGGTTTTTCTTTGGCCAAAAGGTACTTCGAACTTGGAACGAGCATGAAGAGATTAACGAGACTTCTTTCTCTTTTGAGTTTTTCTGGCGGACCTGCCGCGCAAGATCTTTGGTCTTCCCCTGGAACCGATGAAAAAAAGTGGATCGCTTCTTATGTACTCGCTCAGAATGATTCTTCTCTATCTATAGTTCATGGCCTATTAGAAGTAGAAGGTGCTCTGGTGCAATCCTTACCGACAGAAAAAGATTGCAGTCAGGTTGATAATAGTCGAGTGACATTACTTCGTCGGTCCGAACTAAGGAATCTGTTAGAAATGTTTTGAAATGGATATTGTTCTCTCTTTGATCAGGGATTGCTATATGAAAAGAAGTGGAGTTTGAAAAAGGGAACGGAATGCTCAAACCGGAACTGCTAGAGGAACGAATTTTCAATAGCATAACTTGGGCTCCTAGAATATGGCGCCCTTGGGACAATCTATTTGATTGCAGGGTTTTGTTCCGAAGCAAAGATATCCGCGGAGGCCGGTTCGTTCGTCCTATTCTGATATTCAGGACCAAGAGGTACTGGATTCTCTTTCGGATAGGCCCTGAAAGGAGAAGAAAGGCTGAAATGCCAACGGACCTCTGTCTATTCTCTAATTCACCCGATCCGATAGTACCCGTTTTTGGAACGTCCAGTGCCAAAGTCACTGAATGGGTAAGTCACCAATCCAATCCCTTTGACAAATCGGATGTCATATTAGATATCATATTCTATATATATAGAAATATCATAGATAGAATAGACATATAGAATTTTTGGTCGGCAAATTCGAAGGAATCATTGAGTGAAAAAGGAGCAAAGAATGACAAAAGACGAGACTCTACTAGTCTTCACTCTTGTGGTTTCCTCTTCCTCGGTTTCTGTTTTCTTATTCGGGATCTTGCTTTTCATGGTTCTCATCTCTGCAACTCGCGATTTTCGCGAGAGAACCAAATCCAAGTTGGTGAAGATCATGATTTGGGCTGGCACGGGGATCGTTTGATCGATTTCCTTGATTTGATCGCTACTTAATGGGCGTGCGCTCAAAGGATACAAACAGGGATTCGCAAACAAAAAGGGGAATTCGTAGTCACTTTTTCCTGTCGCGTAAAAAAAAAGTCTTTACGCGAGAGCAATAGAGGTTGGGATACATCTATCTCTTCTGAGCAACCTCTTTTGGATTCTTAAGACCACCCTTGCAGTAGGATACCATCTGCTTTGGGTTCTTTATTATCTCCTTCGAGGGATTTTTAGGATCGTTCAGGCTATATATATTTAGTCTATTTTGGCTTTTACTGTCTACTTTTCTCAGGGAGATGGTTAAGGACCTCAGAAGATAGAGGAGAGCGCCAGGCCCAGATTTCCGGAATACTTCTACGGGGAATGCTCATTGAATGAGCATTCTCCATATTATGCCTTGAAGAGGACTCGAACCTCCACGCTCTTCAGCACGAGATTTTGAGTCTCGCGTGTCTACCATTTCACCATCAAGGCATCTTGAAAGTGAATCGTATTCCATGAATATGATATCTATCTAATGTGATATATGGAATATATGACAAAGGTGGAGTCTTGGAGTATTTCGATCGATCGGTCATATAGGCCTGAGTCAGACATCAAATAGCTTCGATTTGCATTATCCGTAGGACACCTTATATGTATCAAAATCGATATCAAAATCAAAAAGATGAAAGATGTACAATCCAATTTCTCGATTCAATAGAAGCCCAAAGAGGTGCATATGGTACCCAAATAAGAATAGGATAGATATGTCAAAAGCAGGTCTGATTACACCTATTCCTAATCCTAAATAGAATGTAAGGACGTAGGGATTTCTATGTAAACAGAGTATCCTATTTCCATAGGCTCGAATGACCCCTTCTCATAATAAGAATGTGCACGGTCTGGTTCGGTATGGAATGAACTTATAATCTGATGATCGAGTCGATTCCATGATTATAAGTTCATAACCCTAGCGCCCATTCCCATTTTGGGCGGAACAGATCTACTAATTCTTTTATTCCAGTTAGTAAGAGGGATCTTGAACTAAGAAATAGACCTAGCAGCTAAAAGAGGGTATCCTGAGCAATTGCAAGAATGGGGTTCATTGATATTCCTGGTATAGTAGATGCTATCACACATACAGTCATACTCAATTCGATGGAATTGTTTGATCTTAAAGGGGATCTTCTATAATTTCGCACATAAGGGGTTATTTCTTGGTTTCGTCCAGTCATTAATAACTTGATTATTTTTAGATAATAGTAGATAGAAAGAACGCTCGTAAGGAGTCCTATTGAAAC
>NW_028260368.1:4217361-4264861 GCF_056163025.1 Triticum urartu | reverse complement strand
TAGTCCCACACGAGGTTTGGGAATAAGTGATTGTCTGATAATGAGCAAGGAATATACGTCTTTCTGCTAAAGAGGATCTATTAAACTCATAATTCATTAGATCCTTGTTATCAATGCCAACTAGGTATCATAAGTAAATGGATCCCGGTTGTTCAATCCTTTGATAACCAAGGTCATTCTTTGCTAAAGAGAAATGATCACTATGAGTCAGACTCAATAGAATTGGATCCATTCCAAATAGCGAGAATTAGGATTCTTGATCCCTCTCAATCTCTCTTTCAATTCGAGGATCCAGAGAGGTGTTTTCATAGTCATCTCCGAATATTTGCCATCTCGGAATATTTTCGATTTCATTTTTCTATGATATGTCTTTCTATATGAAAATTGGTTATTTACGATGTACGATGATCCCTGTTAAGCATCCATGGCTGAATGGTTAAAGCGCCCAACTCATAATTGGTAAATTTGCGGGTTCAATTCCTGCTGGATGCACACGAACGGGAACATTCCATAAGTCTATTGGAACTGGCTCTCTATCCATGGAATCTCATCCATCATCCATACATAACGAATTGGTATGGTATATTCATACCATAACATAAGAACAATAAGAACTCGAATTCTTATCGATACTGGAACTCAGAGCATAGGAGGGAAAGTCGATTTATGGATGGAATCAAATACGCAGTATTTACAGAAAAAAGTCTTCGTTTATTGGGAAAGAATCAATATACTTTTAATGTCGAATCGGGATTCACTAAGACAGAAATAAAGCATTGGGTCGAACTCTTCTTTGGTGTTAAGGTGGTAGCTGTGAATAGCCATCGACTACCTGGAAAAGGTAGAAGAATAGGACCTATTCTGGGCCATACAATGCATTACAGACGTATGATCATTACCCTTCAACCGGGTTATTCTATTCCACTTCTAGATAGAGAAAAAAACTAAAGGAGAATACTTAATAATACGGCGAAACATTTATACAAAACACCTATCCCGAGCACACGCAAGGGAACCGTAGACAGGCAAGTGAAATCCAATCCACGAAATAATTTGATCCATGGACGGCACCGTTGTGGTAAAGGTCGTAATTCCAGAGGAATCATTACCGCAAGGCATAGAGGGGGAGGTCATAAGCGCCTATACCGTAAAATAGATTTTCGACGGAATCAAAAAGACATATCTGGTAGAATCGTAACCATAGAATACGACCCTAATCGAAATGCATACATTTGTCTCATACACTATGGGGATGGTGAGAAGAGATATATTTTACATCCCAGAGGGGCTATAATTGGAGATACTATTGTTTCTGGTACAAAAGTTCCTATATCAATGGGAAATGCCCTACCTTTGAGTGCGGTTTGAACTATTGATTTACGTAATTGGAAGTAACCAATTAGGTTTACGACGAAACCTAGAAATCGATCACTGATCCAATTTGACTACCTCTACGGGATAGACCTCAACAGAAAACTGTTGAGTAACGGCAGCAAGTGATTGAGTTCAGTAGTTCCTCATAGAAAATTATTGGCTCTAGAGATATGGTAATATGGAGAAGACAAAATTGTTTGAAGCACGCACAGAACCGGAAGCGCCCCTTGTTTCAAAGAGAGGAGGACGGGTTATTCACATTTAATTTGATGGTCAGAGGCAAATTGAAAGCTAAGCAGTGGTAATTAAGACCCCCGGGGGAAAATAGGGATGTCTCCTACGTTACCCATAATATGTGGAAGTATCGACGTAATTTCATAGAGTCATTCGATCTGAATGCTACATGAAGAACATAAGCCAGATGACGGAACGCAGAGACCTAGGATGTAGAAGATCATAACATGAGCGATTCGGCAGATTTGGATTCCTTTCCTATATATCCACTCATGTGGTACTTCATCATATGATTCATATAAGATCCATCTGTCTAGAGATCGTCATATACATCTAGAAAGCCGTATGCTTTGGAAGAAGCTTGTACAGTTTGGGAAGGGGTTTTTTGAGAGAAAAGAAGAATCTACTTCAACCGATATGCCCTTAGGCACGGCCATGCATAACATAGAAATCACACGTGGAAGGGGTGGGCAATTAGCTAGAGCAGCAGGTGCTGTAGCGAAACTCATTGCAAAAGAGGGTAAATCGGCCACTTTAAGATTACCATCTGGGGAGGTCCGTTTAGTATCCCAAAACTGCTTAGCAACAGTCGGACAAGTGGGTAATGTTGGGGTGAACCAAAAAAGTTTGGGTAGAGCCGGATCTAAGTGTTGGCTAGGTAAACGCCCCGTAGTAAGAGGGGTAGTTATGAACCCTGTGGACCACCCCCATGGGGGCGGTGAAGGGAAAGCTCCCATTGGTAGAAAAAAACCCACAACCCCTTGGGGTTATCCTGCGCTTGGAAGAAGAACTAGGAAAAGGAAAAAATATAGCGATAGTTTTATTCTTCGTCGCCGTAAGTAAATACGTAACTAGGAATATGGAAAATTGCATTTTTGGAATTTGCAATAATGCGATGGGCGAACGACGGGAATTGAACCCGCGCATGGTGGATTCACAATCCACTGCCTTGATCCACTTGGCTACATCCGCCCCTTATCCAGCTAAAGGATTTTTTTCTTTTTTCCATTGATCATTATTCTATTTATTCTGACCTCCGTACTTCGATCGAGATATTGGACATAGAATGCCACTCTTTAAAAAGGAAAAAAGGAGTAATCAGCTGTGACACGAAAAAAAACGAATCCTTTTGTAGCTCATCATTTATTGGCAAAGATAGAAAAGGTCAATATGAAGGAGGAGAAAGAAACAATAGTAACGTGGTCCCGGGCATCTAGCATTCTACCCACAATGGTTGGCCATACAATCGCGATTCATAATGGAAAGGAACATATACCTATTTACATAACAAATCCTATGGTAGGTCGCAAATTGGGGGAATTCGTGCCTACTCGGCATTTCACGAGTTATGAAAATGCAAGAAAGGATACTAAATCTCGTCGTTAACTGAATTCTGAATAGAAAGATTAAGAAGAAAAAAAGATTCAAAATAAAGTAAAGGTAGGCGGGGAATAACCTTATTTATGACAAGTTTCAAACTAGTAAAGTATATCCCTAGGATAAAGAAGAAGAAAAGTGGGCTAAGGAAACTCGCAAGGAAAGTTCCAACCGATCGTCTACTTAAGTTCGAGAGAGTTTTCAAAGCACAAAAACGTATCCCTATGTCTGTTTTCAAAGCACAAAGAGTTCTTGACGAGATTCGCTGGCGTTACTACGAGGAAACTGTTATGATACTGAACCTCATGCCCTATCGAGCATCTTATCCCATCTTAAAGTTGGTTTATTCGGCAGCCGCAAATGCTACTCATTATAGGGATTTCGACAAAGCGAATTTATTTATTACTAAAGCCGAAGTCAGTAGGAGTACTATTATGAAGAAATTCAGACCTCGAGCTCGAGGACGTAGTTTCCCCATAAAAAAAAGCATGTGTCATATAACAATTGTACTAAATATAGTAAAGAAATCTAAATAACCTTTAGATCCATCTAAGATTTCGATTCCCAGTAAAAAAAATATAGAATAGAAAAATATGGGACAAAAAATAAATCCACTCGGTTTCAGACTTGGTACAACCCAAAAACACCATTCCTTTTGGTTCGCACAACCAAAAAATTATTCTGAAGGTCTACAGGAAGATAAAAAAATAAGGGATTGTATCAAGAACTATATACAAAAGAATAGGAAAAAGGGCTCGAATAGAAAAATAGAATCAGACTCAAGTTCCGAAGTAATTACACATAATAGAAAAATGGACTCAGGTTCAAGTTCCGAAGTAATTACACATATAGAAATCCAAAAAGAAATCGATACGATCCACGTCATAATCCATATTGGATTCCCAAATTTATTAAAGAAAAAAGGAGCAATCGAAGAATTAGAGAAAGATCTACAAAAGGAAATTAACTCTGTAAACCAGAGATTTAATATTTCTATCGAAAAAGTTAAAGAACCTTATAGACAGCCTAACATTCTTGCAGAATATATAGCTTTCCAATTAAAAAATAGAGTTTCATTCCGAAAGGCAATGAAAAAAGCCATTGAATTAACTAAAAAAGCAGATATAAGGGGAGTAAAAGTAAAAATTGCGGGTCGTCTCGGAGGAAAAGAAATTGCACGCGCCGAATCTATTAAAAAGGGTAGACTTCCCCTCCAAACAATTCGCGCTAAAATTGATTATTGCTGCTATCCAATTCGGACTATCTATGGAGTATTAGGTGTAAAAATTTGGATATTCGTAGACGAAGAATAAGTAATCTTGTCTTCGGATTCTGTCCATTGATAGAATAAAAAATGACAAGAGACTTTTTTCCTGAAATCCCTGCAAAAGAAGAAATTATACCTCTTTCTATAAGATTTAATGAAAATTGATAAATCATTTAATATAATTGCTATGCTTAGTGTGTGACTCGTTATTTTTTTCTTTTTTTTAAGAAAAAAACTTAGTAATTATAGAAAATTAACTAATAACCAACCTATTGCTTCGTATTGTCGAGATCCTAACTAAGAAACAGTCACTATATGAATAAATACCTCTATCATAACATAAATGAGTAGATGTGTCATATAGTTGTAGCAACTGCAATTTTTTCTCTAAAAAAGAAAAGGGATTCTAGGTTGTGAAGCAAAACTAAAGGGATGTGGATAAAGGGAGGGATGATAGAAAGAAGGAAGAGGAAATAAATAAGATATAGGATTCCACTATGTATGGTCTATGAATTACATCATAAAAGGCAATGTGATAAAGCATCAATATAATAAAAATAATAGAGAATTAAAAATTGTAACTTGAAACAAGAACTACAAATTTAAAGCAATAATAAAGAGCCGCCCGGGTTAATAAAACTGAGAAAATTAACTCGGAAAGAAATTTTTTGGAAGCTCCGTTGCGGGATTCAGACCTAACCATTCAAGGAGAAGCAGTGGGAACGACAGAACCTATGATTCCATAGGATTTTATTGAAAAGAATCCTAACACTTCATTGGGTGGGATGGCGGAACAAACCAAAAAAATTGTCTTATTTGGTAAGTTTATAAATTAACAAATAAGACAGGAAAGAGTAAATATTCGCCCGCGAAATTCTTATTGAATTAGAATACTTTACCGCGATTCAATAAGAGTAAAAATAAGGATTTTTTTAAGAAGGATTACATTATCTATAAATATAGAATTTAGATAAATATACACACACATCTGGATATATTCTAGATCTTCTTTTTTGACTATATATTATATTTTTCTGTTTTAACAAATTCAATATAAAAAAAACCGAACTTTTTCTATTATCTATTAATGTGTATCTATCCGTACCGTAATATTTTGGAATATTATGAATTAGAGAAATTTACATGCTTTCTGATTCCATTCGCGAGGAGCTGGATGAGAAGAAACTCTCATGTCCAGTTTTGCAGTAGAGATGGAACTAAGAAAGAGAACCATCGACTATAACCCCAAAAGAACCAGATTTCGCAAACAACATAGAGGAAGAATGAAAGGAAAATCCTGCCGAGGCAATCGTATTTGTTTTGGTAGATATGCTCTTCAAGCACTTGAACCCGCTTGGATCACGGCGAGACAGATAGAAGCAGGACGAAGAGCAATAACACGATATGCACGTCGTGGTGGAAAAATATGGGTACGTATATTTCCCGACAAACCGGTTACACTAAGACCCACGGAAACACGTATGGGCTCGGGAAAGGGGTCCCCCGAATATTGGGTATCCGTTGTTAAACCTGGTCGTATACTTTATGAAATGGGGGGAGTATCTGAAACTGTAGCTAGAGCAGCTATCTCCATAGCTGCCAGTAAAATGCCCATACGAAGTCAATTTATTCGATTAGAGATATAGAACCCTAAAAGGGGTATGGAAGATAAAAAAAAATGCTCGGTTTTTCTTTCTGGAAAGACAATATTTCTTTCATCCTTTTGCATTGAAATAACAAATTGAAATCAAAATAATATGATTCAACCTCAGACCCTTTTAAATGTAGCAGATAATAGTGGAGCTCGAAAATTGATGTGTATTCGAGTCATAGGAGCTGCTGGTAATCAGCGATATGCTCGTATTGGTGATGTTATTGTTGCTGTAATCAAAGACGCATTGCCCCAAATGCCTCTAGAAAGATCCGAAGTAATTCGAGCTGTAATTGTACGTACATGTAAAGAGTTCAAATGCGAAGACGGTATAATAATCCGCTATGATGACAATGCTGCGGTTATAATTGATCAAAAAGGCAATCCAAAAGGAACTCGAGTTTTTGGCGCGATTGCCGAGGAATTGAGAGAATTGAATTTTACCAAAATAGTTTCATTAGCTCCTGAAGTATTATAAATACTAGTAGGCGAAATTGAGACCAAAGAATTAATTTAGTAGATTGTGTTTTACGTATATGTTTTAAAATCCAAAATGAAAAAAAAAAAAAGAAAACATGTTGATTATAGAAAAATTAGGAGGAACCTAGAATTAGAGTCTTATGGGCAAGGACACTATTGCTGATTTACTAACCTCTATAAGAAATGCGGACATGAATAAAAAAGGAACAGTTCGAGTAGTATCTACAAATATTACCGAAAACATTGTTAAAATACTTCTACGAGAGGGTTTTATTGAAAGTGTTCGGAAACATCAGGAACGTAACAGATATTTCTTGGTTTCAACTTTGCGACATCAAAAGAGAAAGACTATAAAAGGAATATATAGAACAAGAACCTTTTTAAAGCGTATCAGCCGACCCGGCTTACGAATTTATACCAACTATCAAGGAATTCCTAAAGTTTTGGGTGGAATGGGAATTGCTATTCTTTCTACTTCTCGAGGAATAATGACAGATCGAGAAGCTCGACTAAACAGAATTGGGGGAGAAGTCTTATGTTATATATGGTAATCGCCCCGCCTATAGTGCTCGAATTCTATCTCGCCCTTCCTATTTTTAAAATAAAAATAGAAAAATAGGAGAAAAAAAATATGACAGAAAAAAAAAATAGGAGAGAAAAAAAAAACCCGAGAGAAGCAAAAGTAACTTTCGAAGGTTTAGTTACGGAAGCCCTACCCAATGGAATGTTCCGCGTTCGGCTAGAGAATGACACCATCATCCTAGGCTATATTTCAGGAAAGATACGGTCTAGTTCTATACGAATACTGATGGGGGATAGGGTCAAAATTGAAGTAAGTCGTTATGATTCAAGCAAGGGACGTATAATTTATAGACTTCCCCATAAGGATTCGAAGCGTATCGAAGACTCGAAGGATAGCGAAGATTTGAAGGATAGCGAAGATTTGAAGGATACCAAAGATTCAAAGGATTAGGTTTTTCTTTTTTTTTCTAGGGTAATAAATTCTAAGTTCTAAAATTCAAGCGAAGAGACTTATTTTTTCCAAAAGATTAGATTCATAGTTTAAAAAAGGATACGGAAATATGAAAATAAGAGCTTCCGTTCGTAAAATTTGTACAAAATGTCGACTGATTCGTAGGCGTGGACGAATTAGAGTCATTTGCTCTAATCCGAAGCATAAACAAAGACAGGGGTAATCTTTCGAAAAAGAACTTTACTTTCTAAAAAGTAAAAAAAAGTACCCGCGGAAATGTTCCAATTCCAAATAAAATAATTTCATTTAAAATAATTAAAGTAAAGGGTTTATTTTACCCTGAAACGGATATCTTTGTATCTTTTTTTCTTTTTTTTATTTCTAACTCATATTTATGAGATAATAAAATATGGCAAAAGCTATACCAAAAATTGGTTCACGTAAGAAAGTGCGTATTGGTTTACGTAGGAATGCACGTTTTAGTTTACGGAAGAGTGCACGTAGAATAACAAAAGGGGTTATTCATGTTCAAGCTAGTTTCAACAATACCATTATAACTGTTACAGACCCACAAGGTCGGGTGGTTTTTTGGTCCTCGGCCGGTACTTGTGGATTCAAAAGCTCAAGAAAAGCATCACCCTATGCTGGTCAAAGAACAGCAGTAGATGCTATTCGTACAGTAGGTTTGCAACGAGCAGAAGTTATGGTAAAGGGCGCTGGTAGTGGAAGAGATGCCGCATTACGAGCCATTGCTAAAAGTGGTGTGCGATTAAGTTGTATACGCGATGTAACACCTATGCCGCATAATGGATGTCGACCGCCTAAAAAAAGACGTCTGTAAAAGAATTAACCCGCTTTCAACTTTCATTTCAAGAGAAATAAACGATTCAATGATAAAATAATAATACTAGTCTATTATGGTTCGAGAGGAGGTAGCAGGATCCACTCAAACACTACAGTGGAAGTGTGTTGAATCAAGAGTAGATAGTAAGCGCCTTTATTATGGTCGTTTCATTCTGTCCCCGCTTAGAAAAGGTCAAGCGGACACCGTCGGTATTGCCTTGCGAAGAGCTTTACTTGGAGAAATAGAAGGAACATGTATCACACGTGCAAAATTTGGGAGCGTGCCGCACGAGTATTCTACAATAGCAGGTATTGAAGAATCCGTACAAGAAATTTTACTAAATTTGAAAGAAATTGTATTGAGAAGTAATCTCTATGGAGTTAGAGACGCATCCATTTGCGTCAAAGGTCCTAGATACATAACTGCTCAAGATATCATCTTACCGCCTTCCGTAGAAATCGTTGATACGGCACAACCTATAGCTAACTTGACAGAGCCCATTGATTTCTGTATTGATTTACAGATCAAGAGAGATCGTGGATATCAGACAGAACTCAGAAAGAACTATCAAGATGGAAGTTATCCTATAGATGCTGTATCCATGCCTGTTCGAAATGTGAATTATAGTATTTTTTCTTGTGGGAATGGAAATGAAAAACACGAGATACTTTTTCTAGAAATATGGACTAATGGAAGTTTAACCCCTAAGGAAGCACTTTATGAGGCTTCTCGTAATTTGATTGATTTATTTCTTCCTTTTCTACACGCGGAGGAAGAGGGCGCTAGTTTCGAAGAAAATAAAAACAGGTTTACTCCACCCCTTTTTACTTTTCAAAAAAGATTAACTAATCTAAAGAAAAACAAAAAAGGAATTCCATTGAATTGTATTTTTATTGATCAATTAGAATTGACTTCTAGAACGTATAATTGTCTAAAAAGGGCCAATATACATACACTATTGGACCTTTTGAGTAAGACTGAAGAAGATCTTCTGAGAATTGACAGTTTTCGTATGGAAGATAGAAAACATATATGGGACACTCTAGAGAAGCATCTCCCAATTGATTTACTTAAGAATAAACTCTCGTTTTAAATCCATTGCAATTTTTTTTCTTCTTCTTTTTCGAGTTAGAATAAAAAGAAAACAATTTAGCATCTTTGGTACAATCTATATTTTCGCGAAATGGATCATAATAAAATGGATTTTAGGTATCTAGGGAAGATTCACTTGGAAGTAACTATTTCCTAGATACCTATGGTACTTCACGGTTGAATGAATCAAAAAATATCTAAAAAAGACCTAAAGTTAATGATTTATCAATGGGTAATGTTGCTCCAATACCTAACCAAAGAGCTACTACAGTACCGATTAAAAAAACGGTCGTAGCTACTGGGCGGCGAAATGGATTTTGGAATTTATTGACATTCTCTAGAAAAGGTACTGTCAATAAGCCTGTTGGCACAGAAACCATTAAAAGAACGCCCAATAACTTATTGGGTACCGTACGGAGTATTTGAAACACGGGAAAGAAGTACCACTCGGGTAATATTTCCAGAGGAGTTGCAAACGGATCTGCCGGTTCACCAATCATTGATGGCTCGAGAACCGCTAAACCTACATTACATGCAATAGTACCTAGAATTACTACTGGAAAAATATATAAAAGATCGTTGGGCCATGCGGGTTCCCCGTAATAATTATGTCCCATCCCTTTAGCTAATTTAGCTCTTAATACAGGATCATTTAAGTCTGGTTTCTTTGTTATTGGGATAGGTGAACTCTTTAGGATCCATCCCCCAAAGGAACCGGACATGAGAATTTATCATCATCCGGCTCGAGCAAGAGTGAAAGAAATAAGACCGCGGAAGATCCTTAATAGAATTAAGGTTTATAATGACTCAATGACTCTAGGCAAGAAAAGCTTTATCAGATTCTCTTTTCCGAAGTTGCACCTACAACTACTCATTGAAAATAATCCTATTCTTATGGGTAAATGCTCAATATCCAAGTGGGCTTACAAATTTGATCATGATCAATTGCTTTGTGGATTGTCTCATGTCTCTTGATTAGTTGGTATTTATCCCCTCAATATCGCAAGTTTCTTACCTCCAAACAAAATATTTACTTGTTACTAATAAAAAATCAAAAAGTTTAGCCTACATTCTTCCTTAGATCCCTTCTTTTACTCCGATAGTATTGCGGATCACAATCGATGCAAAGAAAATGAATGCATTTCCATACTATAATAAAAAGGTAAGTGTAATAAATAGAGAACTGGATCATGTCACATGACTTATTCCATTTCTACTCTATGGGATCTTACGGAGCCTGTTCATGGATGACATGGTTGCGGTATGATCATAGAAGATATTCTCCTCAAGTGAACCAGCCTATCCTTCCTAGGTAGGGGACTTACATGTTGATTGGATGCGGAGACACCTTTGGTTGTGAATTCTAATGTGGCAGATCCAATTCTTTATCTGCATGGCCAAATCAATAATTCAAGTCACACACTCCCATAATCCGCCTTTTTTCTTTCGTAAAATTAACTTCAACTATTTGTATTGTATAAAAATACTTTGGAGTTGAAGAGAAGTATCCAAATGACATGTGTTATTTTACAATAACCCATGCTTGTAGCAATGAAATACCAAAACCTACCCGATATGATATATGATAATTATAATTCTCTATGATATGCCTTCCCTATAAAGGACCCGAAATACCTTGCTTACGTATCATTGGAAAGTGCATTAACATAAATACGGCAGTAAGCAGAGGCAGTACAAAGGTATGTAAACTATAAAAACGAGTCAAAGTGGATTGGCCCACACTAGCACTTCCGCGTAATAACTCCACTAAAGGCGATCCTATTACCGGAATGGCGTCAGGTACACCTGTCACAATTTTGACTGCCCAATAGCCAATTTGATCCCAAGGCAAAGAATAACCAGTTACACCAAATGATGCAGTCAAAACAGCCAAAACCACACCTGTGACCCAAGTTAATTCGCGGGGTTTTTTAAATCCCCCTTTGAGATACACACGAAATACATGCAGGATCATCATTAAAACCATCATACTTGCTGACCATCGATGAACTGATCGGATTAACCAACCAAAGTTGGCCTCGGTCATTATGTATTGAACCGAGGAAAAAGCCTCTGTAACGGTTGGTCGGTAGTAAAAAGTCATAGCAAAACCGGTAGCGACTTGTACTAGAAAACAAGTAAGTGTAATTCCCCCTAAACAATAAAATATGTTGACATGGGGAGGAACATATTTACTAGTTATATCATCTGCAATTGCCTGAATCTCAAGACGTTCCTCAAACCAATCATATACTTTATTGAGATAGGTAACTAACCCGAGTCCCCCTCTAAGAGCCGTATATGAAAATTTCATCTCGTACGGCTCAAGCAGAAACACAAAAATTTTCAACGAATATTAGAAAAAAGGTTCAAAACTTCATCAGCCACTGAATTGGGTCGATTTGCCTTGAAGATATCAAATAAGAAAAATCCGGAATATCTTCTTTGTGATGATAATGCCAAAAAATCTCAAGTTGGCGCGTCTTTCTTTCTTCCTTTCCCTTATGTTGGTCATTAGAGGCTTCTTGACTTTTCTCTTCCCTATAAAGGATTTGTTTTTTTATGCGTAATATAGAAATTATCTTGTTGAGATCCTATGAATCAGTTCAATTAAAACCTTAGATTCATACTAGAGCCACGATGATTTAGTCTCAAGCTAAACAAAAGGCAAGGGTTCTTCGAATAAGAACCGCTTGATAATCATTTATTGAATCAGTGTAATGACTCGACAAAATCGAGAGAAAAAAAGTTGTCTTTTGGGCAAACAAAATTGGAAGGAAGAAAATTTCTTTTTTATTTTTATTTAAGAACTACTTGAATTTTTCAGTCTGGTTGCGAGGTCTTAATAGTGAGTATGAATCATAGTTCCATTTTTTTTTGATCCACTCTATCTATTTCGTGTTCCAGATACTAGAATAAATAATATCTGACGAATTAGAATCATCTTGATAGAGATAACAGGCCCTTTCTATGTATTATCAATAGGATCAATTCTAACAAGTCACACACTCATATTCCAGAGATACCGAAACAAAAAAATTCCGCGGTCGAACTACCATAATATCTAGAAATGTAGATCTTAAACTAGAAAGGCTTTTTTGGATGGAAAAACTCTGACTTCCTAGTTTTAGTTAGTAGAAACCTAATTGGTTAAAATTCCGTCCAGTAAAACGGAAGAATTATAAATTTCTAAAATGATAGATAGGAATATAGCGAATAAAGCCATTGCGATCCCCATAAAAGGAGTAGTCCCCCAACCCGGGGCGACTTTCCCATATTCCGAATTCAAGGGTTTCAGTAAACTACCTGCACCAGTTCGTTTTGGCCTAGGTTTAGAACTATCTTCAACGGTTTGTGTAGCCATAAATTCTATTTAATCATTGGTGTTGACTTTGTATACTATTCCGTTGTAGTTGTAAATACACGATCTTTTCGTAGATCCATTGTAATCTTGAAATTCTATAAAAATGGAAACAGCAACTTTAGTCGCCATCTCCATATCTGGTTTACTTGTAAGCTTTACTGGGTATGCCTTATATACCGCGTTTGGGCAACCCTCTCAACAATTAAGAGATCCATTCGAAGAACACGGAGACTAATTTAAGTAAGAAGTCTCCCAGATAGGGGGACTTCTTACTTAAATGAAATTATTTTATTCTTTTAGTTGGAGTTGGTGGAACCTTAGGTGGTTCTCGGAAGAAGATAGCGAAAAAAATTATCCCTAAAGTCGAAACTAAAAGGAACGTATAAACCAATGCTTCCATAGATTCGATCCTGGTTTATTTACAATTATAACTTCCACACCTATTCATTTGTCATTTGGGATAATTTCCCATATAAAGAAAGAAAAAGAGTCAAAGAAAGGATGGGAGATGTTTCCCATGTCAAATCAAAAAAGAGAGGTGAAAGATACTATAACAATGTGTATCAAACTGCCTGTTTCCTTGTAGTTGGATCTCCCACTTTTTGGAATGTTCCAAATTCCACTTGAGCATCCAAATCTGGATCAATACCAGCAAAAACATCTCGGAACAATGTTCTAGCGCCATGCCAAATGTGTCCGAAAAAGAAGAGCAAAGCAAAGGTAGCATGACCAAAAGTGAACCAACCCCTTGGACTGCTGCGAAAAACACCATCAGATTTCAAAGTAGCCCGGTCTAATTCAAAAATTTCCCCTAATTGAGAACGCCTCGCATATTTTTTTACAGTAGCAGGATCAGAATAACTTACTCCATTAAGTTCGCCACCATAGAACTCCACCGTTACACCTACTTGTTCAACACTATATTTGGATTCTGCTCTTCTAAAAGGAACGTCTGCTCTAACAATTCCCTCCTCATCTACCAAAACAACCGGAAATGTTTCAAAAAAAGTAGGCATACGGCGTACAAAAAGCTCACGTCCTTCTTTATCTCTAAAGACGGGATGTCCTAACCATCCAACAGCTATTCCATCCCCATTGTCCATTGAGCCTGCTCTGAATAATCCCCCTTTTGCCGGATTATTACCAATATAATCATAAAAGGCTAATTTTTCGGGAATTTTAGACCAAGCTTCTGATAAACTAAGATTTTCGGCTAAACCATTGCTAACTCTTCGATATATTTCTTGCTGAAAGTATCCCTGATCCCACTGATAACGAGTAGGCCCAAATAATTCGATTGGGGTCGTTGCTGACCCATACCACATAGTTCCAGCAACTACGAAAGCTGCAAAAAAAACAGCAGCGATACTACTGGAAAGTACAGTTTCAATATTGCCCATACGTAATCCTTTATATAGACGTTGAGGCGGACGGACACTAAGATGGAATAAGCCCGCTAATATACCCAATGTACCCGCAGCAATATGATGAGAAGCTATTCCCCCCGGAACAAAAGGATCAAAACCTTCTGCACCCCACGCTGGATTTACAGCTTGTACTTTTCCAGTTAGTCCATAAGGATCGGATACCCATATCCCAGGACCATACAAACCCGTTACATGAAATGCCCCAAAGCCAAAGCAAGCCACCCCTGCAAGAAATAAATGAATTCCAAAGATCTTGGGCAAATCCAAAGAGGGTTTTCCCGTCCGCTCATCAGAGAATATTTCTAGGTCCCAATATACCCAATGCCAGATCGCTGCCAAGAAACACAAGCCAGAAAACACAATATGCGTACCTGCCACACCTTCATAACTCCAAATACCCGGATTTGTTACAGTTCCTCCTGAAATACTCCAACCACCCCACGAATCCGTTATTCCTAAACGAGTCATGAAGGGAATTACGAACATACCTTGTCTCCACATTGGATCCAGAACAGGATCAGAGGGATCAAAAACTGCTAATTCGTATAAAGCCATTGAGCCAGCCCAACCAGAAACTAGAGCTGTGTGCATTATATGCACCGCAAGCAATCGACCCGGATCATTCAATACGACAGTATGAACACGATACCAAGGCAAACCCATGGAAATACCCCTTTAGCAAAGAAAAATAGACACGATGTCGCTTTATTTTATCGCATTGAAAAAGACTATCCATATCCTATGTACCTAACCCTTCTAGGGGATTCTGTGTCAGAAAGCGCGAATATTTATTTCATTCCATTAAAAATAAGAAGCCAATTCTGTTCATAAGAAGAAAGAGAAGCAGATCTATTCTATACTCGATAAGTGCCAATATGCAATGGGTAACTTGGCCAATTTGGAAAAAACGAAGAATAGATCGCTACCCCTCTTTGTTTAGCATTCAAATCACCCATTCCCTTTTCTTTATTCAATCTGTCTTACATTCCTTATATGTATAACCTTTCAATCTACGTATTAATAGAATCTATAATATTCATATAGAATAAGAATAAAAATTAAGACAATAAACTGCGGATTCTTTCTTTCTGTTCCATTCTTACGTTTCCATATTAAAGTGTGGTTTTCTTACTTAAATTTAATAATATTAATCTAATATGCCCATTGGTGTTCCAAAAGTACCTTACCGGATTCCTGGAGATGAAGAAGCGACTTGGGTTGACTTATACAATGTTATGTATCGAGAAAGGACACTTTTTTTAGGTCAAGAGATTCGTTGCGAGATCACGAATCATATTACAGGTCTCATGGTATATCTGAGTATAGAAGATGGAATTAGTGATATTTTTTTGTTTATAAACTCCCCAGGCGGGTGGCTAATCTCAGGAATGGCTATTTTTGATACGATGCAAACGGTGACACCAGATATATATACAATATGCCTCGGAATAGCCGCCTCCATGGCGTCCTTCATTCTGCTTGGAGGAGAACCCACCAAGCGTATAGCATTCCCTCACGCGAGGATTATGCTTCACCAACCTGCTAGTGCTTATTATCGGGCAAGGACACCAGAATTTTTACTAGAAGTAGAAGAGTTACACAAAGTTCGCGAAATGATCACAAGGGTTTATGCAGTAAGAACAGGCAAGCCTTTTTGGGTTGTATCCGAAGACATGGAAAGGGATGTTTTTATGTCAGCAGACGAAGCCAAAGCTTATGGACTTGTCGATATTGTAGGGGATGAAATGATTGACAAGCACTGCGATACTGATCCAGTGTGGTTTCCAGAAATGTTTAAGGATTGGTAGTGTCCGGATTTCTTGTAAAGTTATTTCACAGCTAAATTCGTGTTTTCCTCGATTTAAT
Organism: Triticum urartu; assembly: GCF_056163025.1. NCBI lineage: Eukaryota > Viridiplantae > Streptophyta > Magnoliopsida > Poales > Poaceae > Triticum > Triticum urartu. The sequence continues at coordinate 4,248,912 of NW_028260368.1, read as the reverse complement.
AGAAAATAGAAAGACTTCATGATGAGCAATCATCAGGTTAAGATGGATCTAAACCAATCCATTTTTTTCTATATACATACAACATGCCGACGGTTAAACAACTTATTAGAAACGCAAGACAGCCAATACGAAATGCTCGAAAAACGGCCGCGCTTAAAGGATGCCCTCAGCGTCGAGGAACATGTGCTAGGGTGTATGTGCGACTCGTTCAGATCATGACTTCAAACAAATATAAAAAAAATTGAAGTATCCATGATTAGTACCAATGAATAGGATATAGCTTCTCTATCCTAGATTTCTATGGTATATGGAATTTATGGTTTCCTTTGGTGCAAATCCAATTATCTAAATTGGAAATAAGAAGCAATTCTCCCATTGGTAGCAAATGGTTATCCATTAAGCGGAGGAAATAGTAATAAAAAGAAAAAGGCTTATGCTCCTTTATCTTAAAAGAACGGACTAACAGGGTCAGCTACTTAGCCAACTTTCATAATTAAATACCGTCACTGTATGGATAACTCTTATTGTGAAAAGAGCTATTTACTCTATAATGGATAGGTAGAGCCAAAGAATGTGGACTATACAAGTTCGCAATACCTTTTGATGAAAGAAAGGGCTCCGGTGTATAGAGAGGGCCTCACCGTTTAAAAGGGAACCATAGAAACGATGGAACCCACTATTTTTTTTAGTATTATTAGAATGAATTTGTTATTTCGTATAGAAATAACTGAACGGAGTGGAATAAAAAATCGTGGTTGGGAAGGTTACTATAGCAAAAGCCATTGGAATTAATATTTTATATATCGGAATAATTAGTTTTGTTATTAATGAGAAAAAGGGTGGCTAAAAGAAGAGAAATCATTAGTTATTCATTAAGGTTAATTTGATTCAATGACCAGAGTTCCGCGAGGATATATAGCCCGGAGACGACGAACAAAAATGCGTTCATTTGCCTCAAACTTTAGAGGGGCTCATTTAAGACTTAATCGAATGATTACCCAACAGGTAAAAAGAGCTTTTGTTTCCTCTCATCGAGATAGAGGTAGGCAAAAGAGGGATTTTCGTCGTTTGTGGATCACTCGGATAAACGCAGCAACGCGGGTATATAAAGTATTCGATAGTTATAGTAAATTAATACACAACCTGTACAAGAAGAAATTGATTCTTAATCGTAAAATGCTTGCACAAGTAGCTGTATCAAATCCAAATAATCTTTACACGATTTCCAATAAAATAAAGATCATCAATTAAAGGTATAAATAAAGTAATATACTGGAATAATAAAAGATGAATTCCCGGAGAGGGAACTCCGGGAAGATACAATAAATTAAGATTAAGTGGTAGGAATCAACGAGCTGGATTACTTTCTTTATAATATATATAGGTCTGGCCCTTTCGAATTCGAATAAAACATCAACAATCGGAACTTAAGTTCCGGTTGTTGTTTCTTAAATTTTGGTTGTTGTTTCTTAAGTTTCGATTGGAATTGTACTTTTGCGTTAATTGAGGAATATGTCTATTTTTTCTGGGTCTAGAACCTGTAATTATTGAAATTGACTGGGCTTGAAATTGCTTTTCGTTCTCATAGTTACGAAACGGTAAGAAAGATAAAATACGAGCCTGTTTTATAGCAAGAGTAATTAATCGTTGTTGTTTCAAGGTTAATCTATTTATTCGTCTCGATAATATTTTTCCTTGTTCACTAATAAATCTATTAATTAAACTCATGTTTCTATAATCAATTCGATCTCCCGGGCCAATCCGGGGACGCCTACGAAAAGGTTGTTTAGATTTACGAAAAGGTTGCTTGAATTTACGAAAAGTTTGCTTGGATTTACGAAAGGGTTGCTTGGATTTATTAAAAGTTTGCTTGGATTTACTAAAGGGTTGCTTAGATTTAAGAAAAGGTTGTTTAGATGTATACATGATTTATTCCTTATTTAAAATTTGAAAATTTGAAAATTCACTTCTTTATTTTATTAATTTAGGATCCAGAAGAAGTAGTTTTTCTTTGATCCATATCTTATTTGATTCATATTATAGTATATGAATACCCTCTATACATATGAAATAATATCTACCGGAAATCAGATGAGTTGATTTGTATTTTGTATTCTATACTATGTTTTCTTTATATATTAAATATGAAGTTCTTACTCTTTCTGTTGTTTGGAAAGATCAAACACACGATGTTCCTATTTCTTTATTTCGTGATGAGTCGTATGCTTGCGACAATAACGACAAAATTTTTTGAATTCTAATTGTCCGGGTGTATTGTGGCGATTCTTTTGAGTACTATATCTAGAAATCCCCGTCGATTCCTCATTGGCACCTTTTCGAACACAACTGATGCATTCCAAAATAACTCTGATTCTAACATCTTTTCCCTTGGCCATGAACCTCCTTTTCTTTTTGGATTGACTTAACTTAATTCTTCTACTTATTCTTTTATTCTTCTATTTTGAATCCGAAGAAGAAGAATAAAATTCATTAGAATAATTTTTTTTTATTCTTTAATTAAGTAATAAAAAATAGAGAAATAATTAAAGAATACAATCCTTGTCGAATTAGCAAAGATTTTGGTTCGAAATCCTTTCATTTAATTAGCCAGCCCCGCCTTTTCTATGCTCTGATTTCTGAGGCCTTATTTAGCTTGGGTACCCCTTTAAATTGAATTTCTATTTTCAAAAATGGGGTTTACCAAATTTTTAATGACTCTGAGGTTCAACCCAATCCATCTTTTCTTTCTTTTTCCTTCCGATACTAAAAAAAGATTGAAAAGGATCAAATTTTGTCATATCACGAAGAAATCTATCCCTCCCATAGCAATAACTAGAATTAAAAAAAAGGGAATGACAAAGCATCTGGGAATAAACGATTAATTTCTATCAATAAACCTGCTAAAGCACCAAACCATAGAGTACTTAGCACGGGTGCTACAGAGAGATATGTTTTTATATCCCGCATTGAAAATCCTCCTTCCTTGTTGGAATACATATATGATCATAAACTCTTGCCCAAGATTGTTATGCTATATATAAAATGAACCATATCGACGAAATTTTCCTATCCCTAAAAAAGAAAAAGATGACCCCTTCTTCCTATATATTACCAAGGAAAAGTAATCCTTCTTTTATAGGCGAAATTATATTGGATTTTATATGTATATAATTCCTTAATTATATGAGACCAAAAAGAAGAAATGACACGAGGGTTCTATATATAGATAGAGAAAGAAAGAAGAAGAAAATTATGATGTGGAAAAGAAGACAGGAATTGTGTACAATGGCATTGTACAACAATTTAATTTGGAAAAGGGATGTAGCGCAGCTTGGTAGCGCGTTTGTTTTGGGTACAAAATGTCACAGGTTCAAATCCTGTCATCCCTACCTATTACTTCTTTCTTCTTTATAGGCAGTAGCGACGAGATCAATTAAAGTAAAGTGGGTATAACTTGAATTTGTGGAGACTATACGTACGTGAGATACATTAGGAATAGAAAAAGATTTTCTTTTTGAATGAATGAAAGCGCTCTTAGTTCAGTTCGGTAGAACGCGGGTCTCCAAAACCCGATGTCGTAGGTTCAAATCCTACAGAGCGTGATTCCATCTATTTTATGTCGAAGCAGAGTAAAATAACTTAACAAAATTGAATTGTAACTCCAATTTCAATTTGACCTCCTCTCTGGTCTGGAGGAGGTCAATCAAAAAAAAAAAATGACTCAATCAAAGATCCAACTGATCCCCACGCCTGTATTGCAAATACGCAGTCACGAATAATCCCGCTAAAGTAATAGGAATTAGGCCTAAGACGATTCCAAATAGAAAAACTTCAATCATTTCGATTTGTTCGAGGGGATAAAAAAAGAGGTACGATCTATCCCTAAATAGTACTCTAAATTATCCACGAATCTCAATGACCAAGAAAAGAATTCCTAATTAGTCTGGAAAAGAGTCGTAGAATGCCAGGAATCCCAAAGAAAGATTTTTCTTTTCTGAATTATAATTATTCAGTCAATTCAAATAAGGCGTATCTTGTTCAAGCCAATAAATAGAGCTGGGGTTATAGTTAAAGCAGCCAGTAGAAAACCAAAATAACTAGTTAAAGTAAGCATGAAAGAGTTAAATTCCATTTATTTTTTTTTACTACACTACATATGTTGGTAAAGCATTTACCTAAGTTATGGAAAATTCATAATTCATCAGTTATTTTAGATAATACTAAAAAACAAGATAGAGTAAGATACAGAAGTGTAAAAGAAAGTGGATTCATCAGATGATACATGAGTCCCTAATTCCGAATCAAGAGATTTGTTGTGGAATTTGTCAATTGAGTAAAGTAATAATATTAAGAACTAGATCATCTAACCCCATTGAATGAAAAAAAGAAATTCAATTTTCAGGGAAATTTTTGAATAAGAGATAAATAAACAATTGAATTTGAAAAAAAAAACTTCTTTCTATTTTGGATAATTTCTTTTTCAATAGGACCCTCTTTTTGGAGTGAACGATCGAATATTCCCCTATTCCTTCTTATTTTAACTGATTGTATTCCATATGGAATAAGAGGAGAACAAAAGCATTCCACGACCTGCCAAGGGGCTGTTAAAAAAAAAAAAAAAAGAAAGCTCTTCCTTGAATTTACTTTATTTTTATTCCTTTTTCGAACTCCAACCAAAGTAGATTCGAAGACGAGTCACTTCAATTATCCTTTTAAGTTCTATTCTATCTTCTGTCTTTCCCTATTTCATCTCGTAAAGTTCCGCGCTCGCAGTTTGGTCAAGAAAGTTAGACCTAATCCAACAAACAATACAAGGATGAATTACGAATTATGAAAGGATAGATTTCACATATACTTGTCCTTGTATTGTGTCAGTATGAGAATATCCTTCCTAAATTATTTATCCAAACCTATTGATCATTAACTTAGATTTTCCCAAGATTTTGGCTGCTATTCCGAATTACTCTATTATTCCGAAGCCAATGAAAAGTAAGTAGAACCTACAAAAATGGGGTTTTCTATTGATGCCTTGAATAACATATAGCTTACCTATAGACAAAAAAAAAATAAAAAAGTAATTATGTTTCGGAACCAGGCAAAACCAGATTGCTGTGCCATAGGAAGGATAGCTATACTAATTCGGTATACTCAAAATACACCTTTGGTACAAAATTGACAATCTCACAAGGATGAAATATCAGTAATTTTCTATTTACTGGTCGATCCCATCTTTTACGGAATCAATTCCTTTTTTGAATGTACAAAAATTTTGGGAGTTCAGCATGTCTGGAAGCACGGGAGAACGTTCTTTTGCTGATATTATTACCAGTATTCGATACTGGGTTATTCATAGCATTACTATACCTTCCCTATTCATTGCGGGTTGGTTATTTGTCAGTACGGGTTTAGCTTATGACGTGTTTGGAAGTCCTAGGCCAAACGAGTATTTCACGGAAAGCCGACAAGGAATTCCGTTAATAACCGACCGTTTTGATTCTTTAGAACAACTCGATGAATTTAGTAGATCCTTTTAGGAGGCCCTCAATGACCATAGATCGAACCTATCCTATTTTTACAGTGCGATGGCTGGCTATTCACGGACTAGCTGTACCTACTGTTTTTTTCTTGGGATCAATATCAGCAATGCAGTTCATCCAACGATAAAACAAATTCCAACTATAGAACTATGACACAATCAAACCCGAATGAACAAAATGTTGAATTGAATCGTACCAGTCTATACTGGGGTTTATTACTCATTTTTGTACTTGCTGTTTTATTTTCCAATTACTTCTTCAATTGAGAGAAAGAAAGAGACTAATAAGAATTCTCTTATCCCATTTGGAAGGATACCATCCTTATAACTACCCATGACTGTTTTTGTCTCTAGCATGACCAATTGATATAATGTGGAGGAAAGTAGGGGAAATGGCCGATACTACTGGAAGAATTCCTCTTTGGCTGATAGGTACTGTAGCTGGTATTGCTGTGATTGGTTTAGTAGGTGTTTTCTTTTATGGTTCATATTCTGGATTGGGTTCATCTCTATAGTAATCGGAGGGACCAGATTGTAAACATGAAAAAGTAGGAGCTTAGCGGGTCCTTACCCCCCTTTATCTGATTAGAGCGGAAAGGACCCGCGGAATTTTTATTTTACTCTTATAACGCGAATTGAATCTATTCGATTCACTCTTATGAAGCAACAAGAAAAAGAGATCACTCGAGGATCCAATATCTTATTCCACGAAGGAAGTATCCTGAAAATCCTTGATTTAGTTTCGAGTAATAAACTAATAAAACCTTAATCAAAACTATTCAACTAGCCTAAAAATAAAAAAACCTTCAATGGAAGAGTTTACTTTTTTTTTGCAAAATTTCTGTAAATTTGAAGTTGAACTTAATTAAACAAGCCAAGCAATTTGCTCACAATCACAAGAAATTTTTCCCCCGCCATATTTTCTTCCCCTCTGTTTGTCCACTACCTCGGCTAAACCTAAGCAAAAGAAAAAGAGGTCCAAGAGACAGACCCGAATAAAGAAGAAATAGTAATCTTTGACGAATTAGGAAGAAAAAGGATTCTTATTTTGATACAAGAAGAATCGGCACAAGAAAAAGGCTTTTTCTTGTGCCGAATAGACGATTAAGAAGACCTGCAATCCCTCCGAAAAAGAAGAAATTTTAATTTGATTGTTCTCGCCTTTGCCTTGGATTCTCTTCTTTTGCATGGGATATAAATAAGGAATTCCAGACATCTCATAAACAAAAAGCAGTCTAAACAAAAAAAGGATTTCCAAAATAGATCATAGATAATTCTAGCAATTGCCAATAAATCGAGGCTTTTTACCAACTTGATGGTAAGAAATCCCGGGACCTAGAAATTCATTTCGTACAATTGAACCTTTTCAAACTGTTTCTTTTTGAGAACCAAAAAAACTTGTGCCAAAATAACGGATGCGAAGAAGAACAAAAGGCCTTGGACACGTAATGGATCCTGAAGCACGATTTCTGCGTCCCCCTGACCAAAACCTCCCACATTAGGATTGCTTGTTAATGGTTGATCAAGCTTGATGGATTCCCCCTCTGAAACAAGAAGTTCTGGTCCGGGAGGTATAATATCAATCACTTGGCGTCCATCTGATGCATCAACTATGGATATTTCATACCCCCCCTTTTCTTTACGTAGTATTTTTCTTACTATACCTGTTGACGTAGCATTATAGACTGTATTGTTACTCTTGCTACCATCAGGATAGATCTGTCCTCTTCCTCGGTTTCCCCCTACATATATGGGATATTTTAAGAAATGAGCATCTTTCTTCGTAGCAGGATCAGGGGAAAGAATGGGAAAGACAATTTCACTATATTTCTTACCGGGAACAGGGCCTATCACAAGAATGTTTTTTTTATCGGGACGATAACTCTGAAAAGCAAGATTTCCTATCTTTTCTTTTAACTCAGGGGAAATACGATCGGGCGGCGCTAATTCGAATCCCTCGGGCAAAATAAGAACAGCACCTACATTCAACCCTCCCTTTTTTCCATTAGCAAGAACTTGTTTCAATTGCATATCATAAGGAATTCGAAGAACTGCTTCAAATACAGTATCGGGAAGCACAGCTTGGGGAACTTCAATATCGACGGGCTTGCTAGCTAAATGGCAATTGGCACATACAATTCGTCCAGTTGCTTCTCGTGGGTTTTCATAACCCTGCTGCGCAAAAATGGGATATGCATTTGAAATAGATGTCCGAGTTATTACGTATATCATGATCGATACAGAAATCGATCGAGTTATCTGTTCCTTTACCCAAGAAAAAGTATTTCTATTTTCCATGTCCAATCGCAGATCCCAGAATTTCTACAATAAATTAGATAGGTAGCTAAGCTAATCTAGTTCCCTATACACGAATCTGTTGTCATTCTACTGCAACAGTTGTACTGCAATGATGAATACCTTAAAGTAGGTATAAATAGAAAGAATTTTGCTAAAATGGAAAAGGGCTTTCTTTCTAAAAAAAGATGCTTGCTAATTTGATTAATATTAATATCGGGAGATCAAATGAATTTATGCTTCACTAATTGAATGATAAATGACTACAAGCGAAGGAGATAGACGATTTAAACAAAAAAAGACCCAAAATTTCAAACATGTATCTAGAATTACTGGAAAACTACAAACAAAAATAGTGAAAATAAGCTCGTTAGGAGCCCATCCAAAATCGTTGTAGACCCAACGAATTACTAGTTCCCAACCACGGGTGGAGTGAAATCCAACAAAAAAATCAGTAACTAAAAGAATAAAAAAAGCTTTTATTGAGTCATTTAAATTATAGAAGAATTCCTGAACCCAAGAATTCAAAATGACAAGTTCCTCTTTACCCAGAAAAAAAGAACCACTTAGAATAGCCAAACAGATTATATTTGTCGAGAAATGCAAAATGGTATGGAGATGATCCTCATTATTTATTTTGACCCATTGTATTATTTCCTTGTGTATTCCTGTAGGAGGTTTTTGTACATGTGTCTTTAGTTTCCCTTTTATCATCTCGTCCAAGAGAGAAAGTTCTTCTAATTCTATGAATCTTTCTAGAATCCTTTTCTCTTGAATATCAGTTAAGAGAGTTTCGGATTGCCTGGTATTCCACCAATTCTTAATCCAAAGTTCCAGACATTTGTTAAATGAGGAAGAGACCCCCCAAGGCAAAAGTACGATAAATACAAGATATAGTAAAGAAGGCAATGCTTTCTTTTTTTTCATTTTTGATCTGTAAATGGAGTTGTTAATGAATATGCTTCATTCGCTGACTCTATTCCATTCCCTGACTCTATATGATGATATTTCTATTTCATGATATTTCTATTTCTTTGAAGCAAAAACTCTATAGGTTTGATACCCTGTATCTATTCTTCTTTTTTGTATATTAGTTATTAGTGGAATTTCAGTGCATTGGGTTCTTTCTTAGATCTAGATGGAATGAAATAGTGAAATAGAATAAAAAAAAAGCCCTTTCGGATGAAAAAGGAAGAATAGTATGCGATATATCTAACTTGGATAAAAAAAAATTAAAAGCAAATTTCTCTTATCCTCGTTTGTTCCTTCCTTTAGATAAATACTTAAAAATCCCCTTACAATAACAAATCCAATTTAGAAGGGACTTCCTCCCTGTGTTGAGAAAACTTTTCTTCTTCCAATTCTTCTTTTCTTCATTCAACTCAGTTCAAAAAAGATACCTCAAAATACTTCAATTGGTACGCGCAAGAAATAGGCCAATTCGGCAGCTTTTTGTTCAATTTCTCGTGGAGTAAAAAATTTATCATCAGTACGAGTCAAGGGAATGATCCCCTGGCCCCGGATTTCCATATAAAGAATACGACGAGGATAAAGACCCTCTTTAACCTGAATTCTAATTGATTGGATATCCCGCATAAGGAATCGAAGGAAGACGCGACGTTTTATTCCAGGGAATCCCCAACGAAAAATGCACACTATTCCCTCTTTTCTATCGAATCGGTCATAACCACTACCTACATTCCACAAAATAGTACACCACAAGTAGGAGCTAATGAATAGGCCTGCGATTCCGTAGAAAGACATCACGACCCCCTGCGGAAAAAAAAGAATTTCTTGAGATGGAAGTATAGATATAATATTCTTACCAAGATAACTGGAAATCCCAACCGATAAGAATCCTAGTGAACCTAGAAAAAGAATACAGGCCCAGAAAAAATTACCCCTTTTTCGAGAACCTTTTAGAAGTTCTACCCATATGTGTTCTGATCGCCAATTCATATTAGATATACTAAATCCAGCAGCGGTCGATTGAAATTGAGAGAATAAGCTAAATAATTTTGACTTTACTTTTTTTGATTCTGAAATCGCCTTCAGCAACTAGTACTCCTGTGAAATAATAGGTTAGATACATTGACTTTCTATTCAAAAAATATTCGTTGATTCAATTAAAATAAATAAAATAAAACTCGCTATACCTGGCTCTGCATATTCATGCATTTATGCTCGTAGCCTATATCCGCATCCATAACCGTTTTTCATTTGTGTGTAGAAAGTGTGTGTAGAAAAAGCCACATACCCTACCATATTATATTACTTACACTAAAAAATACTAGACAATCTTATTTTTTTGCACATAAAGAAATAAAGAAGTCATTGCAATTGCCGGAAATACTAAGCCTACTAAAGGCACGAAAATAGAAGGTAAGTTTAAATCCGTCATGGAATAGGTGTCTCAATTCAAATTTACTATTTCTATCTAGTCGAAAAATATCTTAAGATTCTTATGATATAATTAAGTATATCTATTATAAGGAATATTGACTATTGTATTGTATTTTTTATTTTTAGTTTGAAAAATATTCTGTAAAAAAAATGAAAGGATAATAAGAAAATTCCAAAAAAGGAGAACTAATTAAAAAGATTTTATTTTGATTTTCCCATCCTCATGGCCTTTCTATCTTTCTAATCTAATTTGAAATTGGATTCAAAAGAAAGCGGTTAGAATTTACTTCCTGCATACATACTTCTCTAGAAGCGCATACAATAATGCGTGGTAAAGGCGGAAAAATAGTATATTCAATCAAAATCAAAGGGCAAATTATCTTACCTACTATAGATCCCCTACTACCCTCTTAGACTTTAAAAGGCGATATACCACCCAAAGAAAGGGTATGAAAATGCCGGGTGGAGTTAGCTTTTCGACGAAGACCTGTCCCGTGCAGCGAAGCCCTGTTAGTAAGACCCCCCGCAATAATGGATTATAGAAGAATATTATTCCAAATACTCCTCTGGACGCATATAGTAGCATTGCGATTCCGAATCTTTTTTATTTATGAATATGAACAGAAAAAATTCATTGTATCGTTGGGTCGGAGCGGAGGTTTGGTCCAGAAAAATTAGAAACAAAACGTCTACTCTACCGCATTGAAGTCTATAGCGCTGTATTTCCACGAAAGTATAATTCTTACCATCAGGATACGATCCTTTCTTTTGAACTAAACGTCTCTACGATGGGTCCAGGTTCTATGTCCAATCCCAAATCAAGGATTTCTCGCTCTTGATCGGAGTCATAAACTAAAAAAAAACTACCTTTTTATCCTTTTTCTCAAGGTTATAGAAAACTTCCTTATCTAGTTCTAGCATTTTGAAAAAAAAAAAATGCTTCTTTTTTTACACACAGTTCGAGTCACTTGTTGACTCACGATTACGCCTGTTAAAAGTTTCAAACGTCCTCTTTTTTGAAATTGAAAGAGAGTCCTATAAAAAGGTCTAACTTCCAAACTATGTCTTTTTTCATTCATTCTCCTTTAGTTTTTTTCTCTATCTAGAAGTGGAATAGAATAACCCGGTTGAAGGGTAATGATCATACGTCTGTAATGCATTGTATGGCCCAGAATAGGTCCTATTCTTCTACCTTTTCCAGGTAGTCGATGGCTATTCACAGCTACCACCTTAACACCAAAGAAGAGTTCGACCCAATGCTTTATTTCTGTCTTAGTGAATCCCGATTCGACATTAAAAGTATATTGATTCTTTCCCAATAAACGAAGACTTTTTTCTGTAAATACTGCGTATTTGATTCCATTATCATTATCATATGATAATACTATATTTTATTATTTTATTATTTTATTTGTATTTCTTTATTGTATTATACCTTAATATATATATTCTAGATATATAGAATAGACGAATCTCAATTTGTCAAGTCTCATGATCATATCATGATCTATTTTTATTCGGCTCAATCTTTTTTTTCTAAAAAAGATTGAGCCGAGTTTAATTGCAATCAATTAGAAGAATAAAGAAGAATTACTGCATTTCATAACTGATTTTTTTCTCTTTTTATTTCGTTTCTTTTTTATTTATACCTTCTTTATCTTTAGTTTTATCTAGTTAATCAATAGTATCTACCGGCTCGAACTCGAATTTGATCGCCTTCCATACTTCACAAGCTGCGGCTAGTTCAGGACTCCATTTGCAAGCTGCTCGGATAATTTCATTACCTTCGCGAGCAAGATCGCGCCCTTCGTTACGAGCTTGTACACAGGCTTCTAAAGCCACTCGATTAGCTGCTGCACCAGGTGCATTTCCCCAAGGATGTCCTAAAGTTCCTCCACCAAATTGTAATACAGAATCGTCCCCAAAGATTTCGGTCAGAGCTGGCATATGCCAAACATGAATACCACCTGAAGCTACCGGTATAACACCTGGCATGGATACCCAGTCCTGAGTGAAAAAGATACCGCGAGCACGATCTTTTTCAATAAAATCATCGCGCAATAAATCAACAAAACCTAAAGTCATTTCGCGTTCCCCTTCTAACTTACCTACTACTGTACCGGAGTGGATATGATCTCCCCCAGACATACGCAATGCTTTAGCTAATACACGGAAATGCATACCATGATTTTTCTGTCTATCAATAACTGCATGCATTGCACGGTGAATGTGAAGAAGTAGGCCATTGTCGCGGCAATAATGAGCCAAAGTAGTATTTGCGGTGAATCCCCCAGTTAAGTAGTCATGCATTACAATAGGAACCCCTAATTCTCTTGCAAATACAGCTCTCTTAATCATTTCTTCACATGTACCCGCAGTCGCATTCAAGTAATGCCCCTTGATTTCACCGGTTTCGGCCTGTGATTTATAAATAGCTTCGGCACAAAAGACAAAACGGTCTCTCCAGCGCATAAATGGTTGTGAGTTTACGTTTTCATCATCTTTGGTAAAATCAAGTCCACCACGTAGACACTCATAACACGCTCTACCATAATTTTTTGCGGATAATCCCAATTTTGGTTTAATAGTACATCCCAATAAAGGACGACCGTACTTGTTCAACTTATCTCTTTCAACTTGGATACCATGAGGCGGGCCTTGGAAAGTTTTTGAATAAGTAGGGGGAATTCGTAGATCCTCCAAACGTAGAGCACGTAGGGCTTTGAAACCAAATACGTTACCTACAATGGAAGTAAACATGTTAGTAACGGAACCCTCTTCAAATAGGTCTAATGGATAAGCTACATAACAGATCCATTGGTTGTCTTCCCCAGCAACAGGCTCGATGTGATAGCATCGTCCTTTGTAACGATCAAGACTGGTAAGTCCATCAGTCCAAACAGTTGTCCATGTACCAGTAGAAGATTCGGCAGCTACTGCAGCCCCTGCTTCTTCGGGCGGAACCCCAGGCTGAGGACTTACTCGGAATGCTGCCAAGATATCAGTATCCTTAGTTTCATACTCTGGGGTGTAGTAAGTCAATTTATAATCTTTAACACCAGCTTGAAATCCAACACCTGCTTTAGTTTCTGTTTGTGGTGACATAAGTCCCTCCCTATAACTCTTGAATTAAGAATTCTCACAATAACAGGGTCTACTCGATGTTAATTAGGCGTAAATGAAACTTTAGCAAAAATCTCGTAAAACAAAAAGGATATTCAATTAATATAATATCAACTCATTAAAGAAAATTGAGGGCATGCTTAGGTTAATGAATATGTTTCATTCATATATAATGCGTACACCCTGTGTATGTTCTATCCTATAGGAATTCCAATATAGGAATTCGATAGGAATTGAGTTGTTGTTATGGTAAGTTAACACGGTTCGTTATTAAACCATGGATTTGATTTACCAAATCCATAATTATTGTATACTCTTTGATAGATATAGCGCAACCCAAATTAATTCCTAATCCTTATTTTACAAGTTCTTAATAGTTCTCTTTTCTTATTTTGAATGCAAATACCTAACTAAATACTAATAAAATTCTTTGTTGACAGCAATCTATGCTTCACAGTAGTATATATTTTGTATATCGAAGTCCTAGATAGGAAAGTAGAGTAGGCACAGATCCTCCACAAAAGGCAAAATGTATATGAAAAAAAAGATTGATTGAACTTTCCAATGGACTCATTCCATGAGTAAACGATTGAATGGGATTCGCTTGGGCAACGAAATCAAGTCCTGGTCCCCTTTTCTCTCTTATTGAATTAACTAATTCATTTCCTTTTTACTTTTGGATTTTTTTTGATTTGATTTGGCATTATTCAACAATAAAAAAAGAAAAATTTCGACAAATTCCTTTTTTTTAATTATGTGATAATTATGAGAACCAATCCTACTACTTCTCCTCCCGGGGTTTCCACAATTGAAGAAAAAAGTACAGGTCGTATCGATCAAATTATTGGACCCGTGCTGGATGTCACTTTTCCCCCAGGCAAGTTACCTTATATTTATAACGCTTTGGTAGTCCAGAGTAGAGACACTGCCGATAAGCAAATTAATGTGACTTGTGAGGTACAACAATTATTAGGAAATAATCGAGTTAGAGCTGTAGCTATGAGTGCTACGGACGGGTTGATGAGAGGAATGGAAGTGATTGACACGGGAGCTCCTCTCAGTGTTCCGGTCGGTGGAGCTACTCTCGGACGAATTTTCAACGTTCTTGGGGAGCCTGTTGACAATTTGGGTCCTGTAGATAGTAGTGCAACGTTCCCTATTCATAGATCTGCGCCTGCCTTTATCGAGTTAGATACGAAATTATCCATCTTTGAAACAGGTATTAAGGTCGTCGATCTTTTAGCTCCTTATCGACGTGGAGGAAAAATAGGACTATTTGGGGGGGCTGGAGTAGGTAAAACAGTACTGATCATGGAATTAATCAATAACATTGCTAAAGCTCATGGGGGCGTATCCGTATTCGGTGGAGTAGGGGAACGGACTCGTGAAGGAAATGATCTTTATATGGAAATGAAGGAATCCGGAGTAATTAATGAAAAAAATATTGAGGAATCAAAGGTAGCTCTAGTCTATGGCCAAATGAATGAACCACCGGGAGCTCGTATGAGAGTTGGTTTAACTGCCCTAACTATGGCGGAATATTTCCGAGATGTTAATAAGCAAGACGTGCTTTTATTTATCGATAATATCTTTCGTTTTGTTCAAGCAGGATCAGAGGTATCCGCTTTATTAGGGAGAATGCCCTCCGCAGTGGGTTATCAACCTACTCTTAGTACAGAAATGGGTTCTTTGCAAGAAAGAATTGCTTCTACTAAAAAGGGATCTATAACTTCGATTCAAGCAGTTTATGTACCTGCAGACGATTTGACCGACCCTGCCCCTGCCACAACATTTGCACATTTGGATGCTACTACCGTACTTTCCAGAGGATTAGCTTCCAAGGGTATTTATCCAGCAGTAGATCCTTTAGATTCAACCTCGACTATGTTACAGCCTCGGATCGTTGGCAACGAACATTATGAAACTGCGCAAAGAGTTAAGGAAACTTTACAACGTTACAAAGAACTTCAGGACATTATCGCAATTCTTGGCTTGGATGAATTATCGGAAGAGGATCGTTTAACTGTAGCAAGAGCAAGAAAAATTGAGCGTTTCTTATCACAACCGTTCTTTGTGGCAGAAGTTTTTACTGGTTCTCCAGGAAAGTATGTTGCTCTTGCGGAAACTATTAGGGGATTTCAACTAATCCTTTCCGGAGAATTAGACGGCCTACCTGAACAGGCTTTTTATTTGGTGGGTAACATCGATGAAGCTAGCACGAAAGCTATAACCTTAGAAGAGGAGAACAAATCGAAGAAATGAAATTAAATCTTTATGTACTGACTCCTAAGCGAATTATTTGGGATTGTGAAGTGAAAGAAATCATTTTATCCACTAATAGTGGCCAAATTGGCGTATTACCAAACCACGCCCCCATTAACACAGCAGTAGATATGGGTCCTTTGAGAATACGCCTCCTCAACGACCAATGGTTAACAGCGATTCTGTGGAGCGGTTTTGCGAGAATAGTTAATAATGAGATCATCATTTTAGGAAATGATGCGGAACTGGGTAGTGATATTGATCCGGAAGAAGCTCAAAAGGCACTTGAAATAGCCGAAGCTAACTTGAGTAAAGCTGAGGGTACGAAAGATTTGGTTGAAGCGAAGCTCGCTCTCAGACGAGCTAGGATACGAATCGAGGCTGTCAATTGGATTCCCCCATCCAATTGAAGACAATCCAGTGGTTTATAGTTGATACAAAGAAAAAGGGAAGAGGGGTAGAAAAAGTTATTAGATAGCGAAGCGAAGTAAGTCCAATGCTATCTAGTAATTTTTCTACCTACTTACCTACTATTGGATTTGAACCAATGACTCCCGCCGTATGAAAGCAATACTCTAACCACTGAGTTAAGTAGGCAATTTATCACCACAAAGGAAGACCCATTACTTCGATCGATTATATATTGAATCCCTTTTCTAAGCAATACCGCTCTGTTATTGGTCTGTTATATACTAAATACTAAACTAAATACTAAACAGATACAGATCAAAGGGGTATCCTCTGGCATTAGAAAATATTCATCTTGACAAGAAATTATCTATATGTTAAGATATCTCTGATAAGGGCTATAGCTCAGTTCGGTAGAGCAACTCGTTTACACGTGCGCCAATGCTTTTCAAAGGAGCTTATTATGCAATGAACATAATCGATCTTATTGCAAAATCAATGTCTTACTTCATAGATTCGAGAGAATAGGAGAACAGTAGCCTGACAAACAGTCGGTTCAGTCCGATTCAGGTGCCAATTCAGGTGCCTAATCAAATAGAACCCTTATGGATTTGCTAGTTGATAAGGTAAATATCCAGCCCACTAAATGCTAGGCGTAATGAGGATAAGGGCCTCCAAAAAACTTCTTTTCGTTCTATGAACTTTAAGGTGTATGAAGTCTCATAGTTAACTCTTGCAGTGGAACGATAGAGACTCCATTTCACTTAGGTTGATTTAATTTAGACCGGAGGCAGACCTAAGTCAAGGTAATCCTCCTTTGAAACACTTTGGTATTGCTCCTAGATAGATCATAATACAAAAAATCAATCAGAGCACAGGGAGCCATCTCATTATCTTTCCGTAAAGAAAAACTATGGTGGACTAACTGATCTTTAAATCAGTTTATGAAAGAGCCCAATGCAAAAAAATGCATGTTGGGTCTTTGAAACAGTTCAAATCATTTCGATAATAATCCGTTTGATCTGTTTTACCGAGAAGGTCTACGGTTCGAATCCGTATAGCCCTAATATGCCCTTTTTTAGATTTTAGGATCTCTATCCTATGTTTTCTTTAGTTTAGTATAGTTTTCATTTTCTCATTAGTATTTGTTTATAGACTGGATAGGCGCCTGCGACATAGAATAGAGATAAAAGCATTACCAAAGGCTCATTCATCGAAAATCAAAATCATACAGACAGGAAAAGAAAAACGAATTTCTATCAAATCAATAGAAGAAAGGATCCTTTCCCTGATTTGAATCCCGTCCTCCTTCAAATAGGATATCTCTAGACTTCCCTATAATAACTGCAATGATTTTATCCATTTTGCGAATTCCTACTTTGTTTTAAGTATATTTATTACTTTGTTTATAGATACATTATGTAAATTGATCAACTTTAAATAGAAAAAATAAAGTAAAGAGTAAATAAGAAAACAGAATATTCTGTCTCATAGTTCTGAAATAGAGTTCTTTATTTTTATTTTATAGTATTACTTCTCATTAATTATACTGCATAGATTAGTCCTACTATCTTAATTAGGTTCTAATTTAGTAGTATTCTCATTTTTATTTAATAGTCTCTTATTATTTTATTATTAAATATTAAATAAAGGATAGAGCTATTCTTTTTTCTAGAGATTCTAGAGAAAGCGAGACAAAGTGAAACGAGAAAGTTTTCTTTATATAAGAATTAGATCTACATACACCATATCTAAATAGAATGGAAATCCAAAAGAAAGGGAGTTGGGATTCCATTGGATGAATCTTTAAAGAAGATGCAGCACAGAGGAAACAAAGGCTAAACTTAAACTAAGCGCTTTTGTTTGAACAAAAAAGATTCTTGTTTCACCGAGGAAAAGAGAGAAGTTCTGGATAAATTGACAATGCTGAATTGAATTGACTAATTTAAGTTCCGCCTATTCCACATTAATGGGAGTACATTATGTTTCTGCTTCACGAATATGATATTTTTTGGACATTTCTAATAATAGCAAGCCTTATTCCTATTTTGGCATTTTCGATTTCAGGACTTTTAGCCCCGGTTAGTGAAGGACCAGAGAAGCTTTCTAGTTATGAATCGGGTATAGAACCCATGGGAGGGGCTTGGGTACAATTCCGAATACGCTATTATATGTTTGCGCTCGTTTTTGTTGTTTTTGATGTGGAAACCGTCTTTCTATACCCTTGGGCAATGAGTTTCGACGTATTGGGTGTATCCGTTTTTATCGAAGCTTTGATTTTCGTGCTTATCTTAGTTGTTGGTTTAGTTTATGCATGGCGAAAAGGAGCCTTGGAATGGTCTTAACTGAATATTTAGACAAAAAAAAAGAAGGAAAAGATTCTATTGAGACAGTTATGAATTTGATTGAGTTTCCCTTACTTGACCAAACAAGTTCCAATTCTGTTATTTCAACTACACCAAATGATCTTTCGAATTGGTCAAGACTCTCCAGTTTATGGCCCCTTCTATACGGTACCAGTTGTTGTTTCATTGAATTTGCTTCATTAATAGGCTCACGATTCGACTTTGATCGTTATGGATTGGTACCAAGATCAAGTCCTAGGCAAGCAGACCTAATTTTAACAGCCGGTACGGTAACAATGAAAATGGCTCCCTCTTTAGTGAGATTATACGAGCAAATGCCTGAACCAAAATACGTCATTGCTATGGGAGCCTGTACTATTACAGGGGGAATGTTCAGTACGGATTCCTATAGTACTGTTCGGGGAGTTGATAAGTTAATTCCTGTGGATGTCTACTTGCCGGGCTGCCCACCTAAACCGGAGGCAGTTATAGATGCCCTAACAAAACTTCGTAAGAAGATATCGCGAGAAATAGTTGAGGATCAAACTCTATCTCAAAATAAAAATAGATGTTTTACTACCAGTCACAAGCTTTATGTTAGGCGCAGTACTCATACAGGAACTTATGAGCAAGAATTGCTCTATCAATCACCATCTACATTAGATATATCTTCTGAAACTTTTTTCAAATCCAAAAGTTCAGTACCTTCCTACAAATTAGTGAATTAGGAGAGGGGCTCTTTTGTGTAGAAAAATAAAAAGCAGGGCAATCTTTCAAACTTGCATCCGAAATGTGAAATATTTATACAAAGAGGGAGAGATGAAGACAATGCAGCAGGGTTGGTTATCTAATTGGCTAGTCAAACATGAGGTGGTTCATAGATCTTTGGGCTTTGATCACCGAGGAATAGAGACTTTACAAATAAAAGCAGGGGATTGGGATTCCATTGCTGTCATTTTATATGTATATGGTTACAATTATTTACGCTCCCAATGTGCTTATGATGTAGCACCCGGTGGATCTTTAGCTAGCGTGTATCATCTTACGAGAATACAATATGGTATAGATAATCCAGAAGAAGTCTGCATAAAAGTCTTTGCCCAAAAGGATAATCCTAGAATTCCGTCTGTCTTCTGGATTTGGAGAAGTGCCGATTTTCAAGAACGCGAATCTTATGATATGGTGGGAATCTCTTATGATAATCATCCGCGCCTTAAACGTATCCTAATGCCTGAAAGTTGGATAGGCTGGCCCTTACGTAAGGATTATATAACCCCCAATTTTTATGAAATACAAGATGCTCATTGAATGATAAGAAATTCATGCTCACTTATACAACACAACTCCAGATTTTATTCAAGTCAAGGAATATTTTTAGGTTCTTTTCCTAGATGAAACGGAATACCTATTTATAATTAATTCCTAATTATACAAAAGCATTCCAGATAGACTGAGCAAAAAAAGGGTTTCATTTGGATTCCCCTATTTTGAAAATCGCATATTAATTTCCTTCATATGAACAGAAAAATAGGATGACTCAAAGAAGTTCTCTACCAGGAACTTTGTACCGCGCACATTACTTAGCACAACTAGGAAAATAAGATAAGATAAAGATAAGCAAGACTAAAAAAATATTCGTCGGAATAGCGGAATACAAAATTAAGAAACGCAAAAAAATAAAGGGGAATCTCACCCCCTTCTTTATCATAAAGAAAAGATATATTTTAAAACTTCTTTAAAAAGAAAAAGAAGTGCCTCTATATTTATATTATAGATTTATCCACTTAGATGAATAAATATTATTAATGAATATGTATCACAATCCATCTCGAGGTATTTGGATCAATACCTATTCGGTGGATCTTTTTTTTTTTTTTCTCTGCCAGGAACCAGATTTGAACTGGTGACACGAGGATTTTCAGTCCTCTGCTCTACCAACTGAGCTATCCTGACCTTTTCTTGTGCATCATCCTAGTAGAGTATTTGTATCTATGTCAATTAAAAGGACTAAAAATTAATTAAAGTATTTCAAATTTTAAATTTGAAAATGGGGGGGGTAGTCCTATGCATTGTGCATGGTTTACTTAAATAAAACTTAAAAATAGAGTGAATAACCAAGATTTCTTGCCGATACTCTAATAAAAAAGAAATCTATTCAATGAATAGGATAAGATCCATTGAGTTCTCTTCGCATTCCTTTGTGAAAGAGTAGAATGAGAAAGCTAATGAATCTTAAACCCATTGCATTGATAAAAAGAAAAAAAAGTGCATTGATAAAAAGAAAAAAAAAAAGAGGATAAATAATAATAATATAGTATAGTTAGGGAATAAAAGAGGATTTGGGGATAGAGGGACTTGAACCCTCACAACTTATAAAGTCGACGGATTTTCCTTTTACTAGAAATTTCATTGTTGTCAGTATTGACATGTAGAATGGGACTCTCTCTTTGTCCTCGTCCGATTAATCCACTTTTTTAAAGATCTCGAAAACTTTGAATTTTAATTGAAGAATTTGATTATTCAATATTCGATTGGAGTGGATTCACAATAATGAAAAAAAAAAATTATGATATGAGTTTTTTATTTCATAATCATTATCATTTCTAATTTCATTTTTAAAAAAGATAAAGAACCTATATTATAATTAGAATATAATATGAGTTCTGTGATTAATCGTTTGCTATGTCAGTATCTATACGTGTTTATTAAATGTATAAGGTATAAAACCCCTCTTTCTCTAATTTAGAACTAGAAGGAATTCCACTAACAACACAACGTAATTAACTCGATTCGTTAGAACAGCTTCCATTGAGTCTCTGCACCTATCCTTTTCCTTTGTATTCTAGTTCGAGAACCCCTTGTTTTCTCAAAACACGGATTTGGCTCAGGATTGCCCTTTTTTAATTCCAGGGTTTCTCTGAATTTGGAAGTTACCACTTAGCAGGTTTCCATACCAAGGCTCAATACAATCAAGTCCGTAGCGTCTACCGATTTCGCCATATCCCCATTTCCCTCTTCTTTGAGACCAGGATTCCTTGTGTAATTTCATCCATCTCTTAGTTTTTTTTTTGAATCATTGAGTTCATCACTCAACGTAGTCTAGCAGTTCAGTTCGACTCTATTTGAGAGACCTCGCTTGCTTATTGCAATTCAGAATTGAATTGATTCTATCCTTGATGTATTTGCAATTCAATCCGAATCAATATATCCAAAAGTTTTTATCTCCCCCACCTCCCGTCTTACTTTTTTATAGTATTCAAAATTATACTATAACGCTTGATATTTATTCTTTTTTTCTAATCAGAATTAGCAATTTTATTTACTCTGACTCTATGTTCCCCTTAGTGAAATATTAATCCTCAAATTATTAACAAATAATAAAGTCTATAATGATCGAATGAAAATACCAATAAATTCTATAATTTTATTTTTTAATATCCTATAGTTAAGCATATCAAGCTAACTTTATCTTTAAGAAGTTTTAGTATTTTTTTATTTTTATAAGTATAACTTCAAATTTAGAACTAGTTAATAGCTAAGATTAATAACTAATATCTGAGATTTTACGGATTTCCTATACTATACCTATTTCTATTTGTTACACTATTTCCGTTATGTAAGCCCACTTAGCTCAGAGGTTAGAGCATCGCATTTGTAATGCGAGGGTCATCGGTTCAAATCCGATAGTCGGCTTTTTTTTCTCTATCGATGTTCTACGAACAAGAATCTCTTTTTTTCCGAATTAAATGGAGAATCCAGGATCTTTTATGTTTTTTACCTTACAATTTTGCTAGATACAAAACAATAAAATAAATAATATATATACAAAAAAAAAAGATTTTGATGAAATTCCATTTTTTGGGGTACTTTAGTTGATTTTACTCTGTTTATCCTGTAGTTTAATTCAGTTTTAATTTCGATGTATTCTGTAATGTAAATACAATGAAATTAATTGTGTAAAATGAAATTTCAATAAAATAAAAAAAGGAGTCTTCATGTCCCGTTATCGAGGACCTCGTTTAAAAAAAATACGCCGTCTGGGAGCTTTACCAGGACTCACTAGAAAAACACCTAAATCCGGAAGTAATCTTAAAAAAAAATTCAATTCTGGGAAAAAGGAGCAATATCGTATTCGTCTTCAAGAAAAACAGAAATTGCGTTTTCATTATGGTCTGACAGAACGACAATTACTTAGATATGTACATATCGCTGGAAAAGCAAAAAGGTCAACAGGCCAGGTTTTACTACAATTACTTGAAATGCGTTTGGATAATATCCTTTTTCGATTGGGTATGGCTTCAACCATTCCTGGGGCCCGCCAATTAGTCAACCATAGACATATTTTAGTTAATGGTCGTATAGTCAATATACCAAGTTTTCGTTGCAAACCCCGAGATATTATTACTACGAAAGATAACCAAAGATCAAAAGGTCTGGTTCAAAATTATATTGCTTCATCGGACCCGGGGAAATTGCCAAAGCATTTGGCGATTGACACGTTGGAATATAAAGGACTAGTAAATAAAATCCTAGATAGGAAGTGGGTCGGTCTCAAAATAAATGAGTTGTTAGTTGTAGAATATTACTCTCGTCAGACTTGAACTTAACGAAAAAAGGAAAGGTTCATAGAATTTTCTTCCCCTTCCCCTTTCCCCGAACTAAATCGCCCTAAGACCATTACCATTAATTTGTATTTTCCCATCAACTAGCTAAAATTGATTAACCCTAGGATTAGGATCCTTTTTTCTTTTTTCCTCTATGTGTATTTTACATACCACAGTAATTTGCTATAGAGAATTTCTAATTTCTATTAAATCAAAATAAGATAATATAAGATATTATATTATTGCTGGAAAAAATTGTTATTTGATTTGATACATTGTGATCCTTAACGTTGATGAATTAAGAAAAACGGAAAGAGAGGGATTCGAACCCTCGGTAAACAAAAGTCTACATAGCAGTTCCAATGCTACGCCTTGAACCGCTCGGCCATCTCTCCTACATAACTTATTATGGAAAATAAACTGAGTGAATAGCGAGTTTTCTTATTCCTGCAGTACAGGTACAACCGCAACCACTCGGGGGTTCCATAGTTCTATTGGAAAAATTCCTTTTGATCTAAGTGGAAGGATACAGGATTTTTTACTAGAAATTGCGCTCGCTATAAAATAAAAGTTTTAATTTGGGTTTTCCCGCAACTAAAGAAAAAGAAAATGGAAGAATTCTTCTTATTGCATAATAAAATAAAGAAACCTTAGAATTCCGTTTGCATAAGATACGCTACACCATACTATCGAAATCAAAAATAGGGTATGAGACAATTAATAACTTTGAAAACACGAAATAGTTGATAACATAAGTTGTTGTTCAGAAATAGGAAAGTGGAATGAAATCCAGTCTTAGTCAAATATTTCATATCTCTTCGTGTCCAAGCAGAAGGAAAAGGATACAATTTGAGCTGAGCGGAAAATCCATATCTCTCTTATCCATTTAAAGCATATGGATTTAGAGTAGAGCATATGGATCAATCTATTTATAATTATAAGAATCGAATGTGTTTGTTTTTATGTTATTTTGTGAAGGAATGAAAACAATTCTATATAGAATGGGTTGGGAATTATGCCTAGATCCCGTGGAAATGGAAATTTCATTGATAAGACCTCCTCAATTGTAGCCAATATTTTATTGCGAATAATTCCGACAACCTCAGGAGAAAAAAAGGCATTTACTTATTATAGAGATGGTGCGATTTGACTCTTTTTTTTGCTTTTTTTTAGCCCTACCTATACCTCAGTCTTACGAAAAAGAGAGGGGGGTTGGCATAGAGAGAACCAAATTTGTAAAGCAAACAAACCCACGCTTCGGGAAGGTGAGGCGAACTAACAATTCCTTCCGTCGTGTATCCTCGATTGATGCGGCTTCAGATACTTCAATTGTAGATTTGAGTATTGAGCGAAAGGTTACACCTACAGGATATGGTATGGTATGGATTACAGGCCAATCCTACTCTATTAGTATCCGTAGGCAGCATAGGGGAGAAAAGCACTACACCTAGAAATAGGAATCAACAAGAGAAAAACTTTGTTAGAAATTACCCCTTTCCTGATCGGTATCAGGGCTGGGAAGAATGGTTGGGATAACAAACAACCATCAGGTTTGTACTTTGGATACCCCTATAACCATCAAAGATCGTTGAAGTAGCTAATTCCTCTAAATAGGAGGCGTTGAGAACAAAGAAATTATTGGAGCTATCGTTTTCCTCTAGCATTAATAGAATTCATTGGTGTTAAGAAAAACCTCTTGTGGGAAGGTTGGCTAGAGATTTCTTGGAAAAATACCAGCCCCTTTCGGTTCATAATGAGACGGGACTAATTCTATTTTGATTCTATAGATTATTTCGCTTAGTACTATTATGTACAGAAGGGAGGAGCCGTATGAGATGAAAACCTCATGTACGGTTTTGGAACGGAGATTTTTTGAATAGAATGAACGACCGTAACGGATGTTGGCTCAATCCGAAGGAAATTATGCGGAAGCTTTGCAAAATTATTATGAAGCTACGCGACTAGAAATCGATCCCTATGATCGAAGTTATATACTCTATAACATAGGCCTTATACACACAAGCAATGGAGAGCATACAAAGGCTTTGGAATATTATTTCCGGGCACTAGAACGAAACCCCTTCTTACCGCAAGCTTTTAATAATATGGCCGTGATCTGTCATTACGTGCGACTATCTCCACTATAGAAAGAAAAAAAAAAAAGAGAGGATCAAATTTTCTAGTAAATACTAGAAAAAAAGGGCTTTCTACATAGGGATCGTAAAAACAACGATTTTTCCCTATCAGCTGTAGGAAGGAAGGACACTTCACGAGAATCAAAAAACGAAGAAAGTATGGCCTATACTACTACTCTATGGATAAAGTTTCTCAAATTGATAGAGAAAGCACCGTAAAGATCAATTAGTGAGCGACTGGGTCGATACAACTAAAAAAAACTGCTTACTTATCCCATGATATGGGGCAAAATTTAGGAATCCGCTTATGTAATAGAGCCGATCCACTAAGGGATTAAGCAGCGGTGTAGTATCAGATCCCAAAGATAGTAAGTTCTTTTTTCTTTCTTATGGAAAAAAGTCTTTTTCAAGGATTCTATAGAGATTTCATATATGAAACCGGGATAGTTACCTCTCAGAAAATTTGAACGAAGGCTCTATATCTATCTATGCTTCATTCTTCTGAAGGTGGGAAAAAAGATCAAACTGATTATTGATAAAAATTAGGGTTTGAAACTTAGGTAATTAATTTCTTCTGCTTAACCCAAGAACAAATTGGATCGATTTTTGATAAATCGAATTCAGTTAAGATAGGGGAAATTCAGATAGCAATTTCTGAGCCGTATGAGGTAGGAAACTCTCAAGTACGGTTCTAAGGGAAGGAACTTCCTATTCCGACCGAGGAGAACAGGCCATTCTACAGGGTGATTCGGAAATTGCGGAAGCTTGGTTTGATCAAGCTGCTGAATATTGGAAACAAGCTATAGCGCTTACTCCGGGAAATTATATTGAAGCACAGAACTGGTTGAAGATTACGAAGCGCTTTGAATTTGAATAAGACCATGCTCCTTCTTTTTCATAAAATGGGTGGTTTGGTTGTTGATCCATTAATCAAATAAATTAGGTCGTAAGATCGAATCAAGAATTTCATTATATCCATTTCTTATACCTTCTATTTTATATGATATTTCATAAGAATAAACCATAGGGATAGGGTCTAGAATAGAAGTAATAAAGTGAATAAAAAGAGGGGGCAATCTAAATATTGCTAATATATTAGGACCATCTTATTAATAATTCTAATGAGTTATCTTGGAATTTAGAATCAAATAAAAAACCCTATATTATGCTCAAGGAAAGTAGATATAGATAGGAGCTTATGCCCTCAAAAAAAATACACTAGTTTCTTAAATTAAAAATAAAAAAGATTTTTTTCTTACGTCGAGAAATATTTGTTTTTCAAGATAAACAATGTCCGTTAGGCACCTAATCTTTATGTCATAATAGACCCGAACACTTGCCTCGGATTGACTTCAATATATAATTGCTCCAGTGAATAACTAAAAAAAAAATAGAAGGATGGTAGATAGTAAAGAAAAGAACTAATCACAATATCTATCTTTCAAAATCTATCTTTCAAAATCTATCTTTCAAAATATATATCTTTCAAAGATTCACTAAAAAGACAGTTGGCGGGTCTCTTTGTATGTCTTGTCCGGAAAGAGGAGGACTTAATGATTATTCGTTCGCCGGAACCAGAAGTAAAAATTGTTGTGGATAGGGATCCTGTAAAAACATCTTTTGAGGAATGGGCCAGACCCGGCCATTTCTCAAGAACACTAGCTAAGGGCCCTGATACTACCACTTGGATCTGGAACCTACATGCTGATGCTCACGATTTCGATAGTCATACTGGTGATTTGGAGGAGATTTCTCGAAAAGTCTTTAGTGCTCATTTCGGGCAACTTTCCATTATCTTTCTTTGGTTGAGTGGCATGTACTTTCATGGCGCCCGTTTTTCCAATTATGAAGCATGGCTAAGTGATCCTACTCACATTGGACCCAGTGCTCAGGTAGTTTGGCCTATAGTAGGGCAAGAAATATTGAATGGTGATGTAGGCGGGGGTTTCCGAGGAATCCAAATAACCTCTGGTTTTTTTCAGCTTTGGCGAGCATCTGGAATAACTAGTGAATTACAACTCTATTGTACTGCAATTGGTGCATTGATTTTTGCAGCGTTAATGCTTTTTGCTGGTTGGTTCCATTATCACAAAGCCGCTCCCAAATTGGCCTGGTTCCAAGATGTAGAATCCATGTTGAATCACCACTTAGCGGGATTATTAGGACTTGGGTCTCTTTCTTGGGCGGGGCACCAAATTCATGTATCTTTACCAATTAACCAATTTCTTGACGCTGGGGTGGATCCTAAAGAGATACCACTTCCTCATGAATTTATCTTGAATCGGGACCTTTTGGCTCAACTTTATCCTAGTTTTGCCGAAGGAGCAACCCCTTTTTTCACTTTAAATTGGTCCAAATACGCAGAATTTCTGACTTTTCGCGGAGGACTAGATCCAGTAACCGGTGGTCTCTGGCTGACCGATATTGCGCACCATCATTTAGCTATTGCTATTCTTTTCCTAATCGCAGGTCATATGTATAGGACCAATTGGGGTATTGGCCATGGACTTAAAGATATTTTGGAGGCTCACAAGGGCCCATTTACAGGACAAGGCCATAAGGGTCTTTATGAAATCTTAACAACGTCATGGCATGCTCAATTATCTCTTAACCTAGCTATGCTAGGCTCTACAACCATTGTTGTAGCTCATCATATGTATTCTATGCCTCCCTATCCATACCTAGCTACTGACTATGGTACACAACTTTCCTTGTTCACACACCACATGTGGATTGGCGGATTTCTAATAGTCGGTGCTGCTGCACATGCAGCAATTTTTATGGTAAGAGACTATGATCCAACTACTCGATACAACGATCTATTAGATCGCGTCCTTAGACACCGCGATGCAATCATATCCCACCTTAACTGGGTATGTATATTTCTAGGTTTTCACAGTTTTGGCTTGTACATTCATAATGATACCATGAGTGCTTTAGGCCGTCCACAAGATATGTTTTCGGATACTGCCATACAATTACAACCTATCTTTGCTCAATGGGTACAAAATATCCATGCTACTGCGCCTGGCGTAACAGCTCCTGGTGCAACAACAAGTACTAGCTTAACGTGGGGAGGCGGCGAGTTAGTAGCAGTAGGTGGCAAAGTGGCTTTGTTACCTATTCCATTAGGAACCGCAGATTTTTTAGTCCATCACATTCATGCATTTACCATACATGTGACTGTATTAATACTTTTGAAAGGTGTTTTATTTGCTCGGAGTTCCCGTTTGATACCCGATAAAGCAAATCTAGGTTTTCGCTTTCCTTGCGATGGGCCTGGCCGAGGGGGAACATGTCAAGTATCCGCCTGGGATCATGTTTTCTTAGGTTTATTCTGGATGTACAATGCAATTTCGGTAGTCATTTTCCATTTCAGTTGGAAAATGCAGTCGGATGTTTGGGGTACTATAAGTGATCAAGGGGTGGTAACTCATATTACAGGGGGAAACTTTGCACAGAGTTCCATTACGATTAATGGGTGGCTTCGAGATTTCTTGTGGGCACAGGCATCGCAAGTCATTCAGTCTTATGGTTCTTCATTATCTGCATATGGTCTTTTTTTCTTAGGTGCTCATTTTGTCTGGGCCTTCAGTTTAATGTTTTTATTCAGCGGCCGTGGTTATTGGCAAGAACTCATTGAATCTATCGTTTGGGCTCATAACAAATTAAAAGTTGCTCCTGCTACTCAGCCTAGAGCCTTGAGCATTATACAAGGACGCGCTGTAGGAGTAACCCATTACCTTCTGGGTGGAATTGCCACGACATGGGCATTCTTCTTAGCGAGAATTATTGCAGTAGGATAGTGGCTAGGAGGATTTGAAAGGCATTATGGAATTAAGATTTCCCAGGTTTAGCCAAGGCTTAGCTCAGGACCCCACTACTCGTCGTATTTGGTTTGGTATTGCTACCGCACATGATTTCGAAAGTCATGATGATATTACTGAAGAACGTCTTTATCAGAACATTTTTGCTTCTCACTTTGGGCAATTAGCAATAATCTTTCTATGGACGTCCGGAAATCTGTTTCATGTAGCTTGGCAAGGAAATTTTGAATCATGGATACAGGATCCTTTACACGTAAGACCTATTGCTCATGCGATTTGGGATCCTCATTTTGGTCAACCCGCTGTGGAAGCCTTTACTCGAGGAGGTGCTGCTGGTCCAGTGAATATTGCTTATTCTGGAGTTTATCAGTGGTGGTATACAATAGGATTACGCACCAATGAGGATCTTTATACTGGAGCTCTTTTTCTATTATTTCTTTCTACGCTGTCCTTAATAGCGGGTTGGTTACATCTACAACCCAAATGGAAACCAAGCCTTTCGTGGTTCAAAAACGCGGAATCTCGTCTCAATCATCATTTGTCAGGACTTTTCGGGGTAAGTTCTTTGGCTTGGACAGGACATTTAGTTCATGTTGCTATTCCCGCATCCAGGGGGGAGTACGTTCGATGGAATAATTTCTTAGATGTATTACCCTATCCCCAGGGGTTGGGACCCCTTTTGACGGGTCAATGGAATCTTTATGCCCAAAACCCTGATTCGAGTAATCATTTATTTGGTACCGCTCAAGGAGCGGGAACTGCCATTCTAACTCTTCTTGGGGGATTCCATCCACAAACACAAAGTTTGTGGCTGACCGATATGGCTCACCATCATTTAGCTATTGCATTTATTTTTCTCATTGCCGGTCACATGTATCGAACTAACTTCGGAATTGGGCACAGTATTAAAGATCTTTTAGAAGCGCATACTCCTCCGGGGGGTCGATTAGGGCGTGGGCATAAGGGCCTTTATGACACAATCAACAATTCGATTCATTTTCAGTTAGGTCTTGCTCTAGCTTCTTTAGGGGTTATTACTTCCTTAGTAGCTCAACATATGTACTCTTTACCTCCTTATGCATTCATAGCACAAGACTTTACTACTCAAGCTGCTTTATATACTCATCACCAATATATTGCAGGGTTCATCATGACAGGGGCTTTTGCTCATGGAGCTATTTTTTTCATTAGGGATTACAATCCGGAACAGAATGAGGATAATGTATTGGCAAGAATGTTAGACCATAAAGAAGCTATCATATCTCATTTAAGTTGGGCTAGCCTCTTTCTAGGATTCCATACCTTGGGCCTTTATGTTCATAACGACGTCATGCTTGCTTTTGGTACTCCAGAAAAGCAAATCTTGATCGAACCTATATTTGCCCAATGGATACAATCTGCTCATGGCAAGACGACATATGGGTTCGATATACTCTTATCTTCAACGAATGGCCCCGCTTTCAATGCGGGTCGAAGCCTATGGTTGCCCGGATGGTTGAATGCTGTTAATGAGAATAGTAATTCGCTTTTCTTAACAATAGGACCTGGGGATTTCTTGGTTCATCATGCTATTGCTCTAGGTTTGCATACAACTACATTGATTTTAGTAAAGGGCGCTTTAGATGCACGCGGTTCCAAATTAATGCCAGATAAAAAGGATTTTGGATATAGTTTTCCTTGTGACGGCCCAGGGCGCGGCGGTACTTGTGATATTTCTGCTTGGGACGCATTTTATTTGGCAGTTTTCTGGATGTTAAATACCATTGGGTGGGTTACTTTTTATTGGCATTGGAAACATATCACATTATGGCAGGGCAACGTTTCACAATTTAATGAATCCTCCACTTATTTGATGGGATGGTTAAGAGATTACCTATGGTTAAACTCTTCACAACTTATCAATGGATATAATCCTTTTGGGATGAATAGTTTATCGGTATGGGCGTGGATGTTCTTATTTGGACATCTTGTTTGGGCTACTGGATTTATGTTCTTAATTTCCTGGCGGGGGTATTGGCAGGAATTAATTGAGACTTTAGCATGGGCTCATGAACGCACACCTTTAGCTAATTTAATTCGCTGGAGAGATAAGCCCGTGGCTCTTTCCATTGTGCAAGCAAGATTGGTTGGATTAGCTCACTTTTCCGTGGGTTATATATTCACTTATGCAGCTTTCTTGATTGCCTCAACATCAGGCAAGTTTGGTTAATTTAGTTTGTTTTTTTGTACTGTATCAGCACCTAGTTCATTACTCTTGATAGAGAGGGAGGATCTGCCTTTTTAGATTTCTTTTTCTATTTATTTTTCCATCTAGGATTAGAACCGTATACTTGGTAATAATAGCAACGACACATTATGGCAAAAAAAAGTTTGATTCAGAGGGAGAAGAAGCGGCAGAAATTAGAACAGAAATATCATTTGATTCGTCAATCTTTAAAAAAAAAGATAAGAAGCAAAGTTTCTCCCTTGAGTTTGAGTGAAAAAACGAAAATGCGAGAAAAATTGCAATCCCTACCGCGTAATAGTGCACCTACACGCCTTCATCGACGTTGTTTTTTGACCGGAAGACCTAGAGCTAACTATCGACATTTTGGGCTATCCGGACACGTACTT